>NC_040042.1:39000050-39221445 GCF_003713205.1 Coffea eugenioides | reverse complement strand
TGCAAACTGGAAACTTTGATGTATTTTGATTGGATGCTGTTCGCTTCAGCAATTTGGAGGATTCTTTGCTGATGTTGGACACTTTAATGTACTTATTGACTGTTTTAATGGAGCATTATGATTATGGGCTGCAATGGTATATCTCAATTGCAGAAGAAGCTATTTCTGGGCAGTTTTTATGGTCTGGAATATTTCATGTACTGTTTGTCTGGGCAGTTTTTGTTTGGTGGGATGTATTTTGTCTACTCTATTTGAAATTGTTATCGTTTCTGGAATGTATAGTGGGATATATTTCTGGAATGTTGGGTGGGATATATTTCTGGAATAGTTTATGGACTGGAAATTTTAATGTACTTTGGTGTACTTATTACTCAAAATTGGAATGCAGAAGACGTTATTGTGTGTGCTTATTGCTCAAAACTGTTTTTAATGCACAAATATGCTTACAAGTGTATATAATAGTTAGATGTTTGTTTCATTGTTTTAGGTAGGACATCTTTCGGAAAAACAGAAGAATAAAGTGCACATTTCCATGAACAAAACAAACTACCTGATTTTCTTCATTTCCATTCATAAGCTTCTTCATTGTCTTATTTTACAGACATTTTCATCAACAGAAGCAAAAGTGAAAAAATAGATACCATTAGACAATAGCTAACTAGTACTTTCAAGTTCTTCACTTCATCATTCAAGTTCTTCACTTCAGAATTCGAGTTCAAGCACGACAAATGTTCTTCAACCATTGGCCTCTCAAAAAAGTTTCCTCTGCCGGTTTCATCTCTATAGATGGGATTACACCATGAGAAAAATCTGCATTCATCCCTTTCACAAACAAAGTACAGCATCCTTTTGGATGGCTTCTTCACCTTTGCCTTTCTTCGACAGTCGCACAGCTTATATTGGTACCGTAGATTCCTAGCTCCACTATCCCCTCGAGAGCTTGAGGAAGACATGAGCAAATTTTTTAGCCAGTCATTTCCCTTCATCAGTAGATAAATCCCAATTTAGTTACCAACATTCTTACTTTAAACCCTAATAACAACAATTTGTTAGCCAAAACCCAAAATCAAATGCTTTTACCTTATGGGCTGCAATTTGTTAGCCAAGATTGTGTAGAAGTTCCTCGCAGGTTGACTTCGTATATAGAGGATGGCTTTACCTTTCAAACCTCCTGTGTGGTAATTTGATTTCTCCCAAAGGCTAGTTCAATTTCTCTCCATCAAGTAGAAATCGATTCTATACACAAGCATCGCTGGGAGGGAGTTTTATTGGGGGCTAAGGGGTACAATAGGAATATTTGCTAAAAATTAAGTATAAAGAATTTGTTTTTAGCTTCCAGTACATCAGTCCCGTTAATTTTACCGATTTCCGTCAGTGTTACAACTTAGTTCAAAGCACGAGGTGTCGCGTTGCATATTTTGAAACCATAGGGGGCTTAGTTGTGTATTAGGTTTAGCACAGGGGGCTTTTTTATTTTTAACCCTACTTTTAAACATACAATGAGAAAATTTAAAAAAAAAAAAAAAACATGGCACGAATTGTGTTTTGGATCCCTAAAGATAATATCAAAATTATGGTAATTACTTCGTCATTATGCACTGCTCCTACATATTATGATGTTATCATCAGCATTAAACACTCTCATTGCCGCTTAAGATTCAGGAACTCCATATTTAAGTACCCTAATTAACGAGTGCTCTCAAAAGTATCTCTAGAAATGAAGAGCTTTTAACTTTTAGTAGGTACTTAAAATTGAGGTTTCCTACGCTTTCAGGAAGTCTAGCATTTTTTAATCAAGATTTCCAAATGATGTCATCAGCAACATTCTCAGGTATATAAACCCTTAACATAGCTCAGTCAAGCTCTTAACTAAAGGAAAATACAATATAATTTTGAGGTTTGATAGCATCCTCAACAAACAAACAAACAAACAAAAAAAACTCGAAAGTCAGGGGTCAGGAACTTCATAGGTAAAATACGCAGGAAAAGATCGCATAAGAGCAGCTGAGAAGTTATCCATGGTCACTTCAACTATCCCTTCCTCATCCGCCAGTTTGGTCAAATCCATGGCACTTAGACCAAGTGACCGGGAAAAAACACGCAACACTGCACCTTTGACAAGCACTTCAAGCATTGCCCCACTGTAACCTGCTGTGTGATGAGCTGCTATTAGAAGCAACACCCAACCCGAGTAGTGAATATCATTTTTGCACATATAAAATCCAGAAAGTTAGGCAACACACTCATAATGATTGAAAATGAAATATATATAATCTACAAGAACTTAAATGAACAAAACATACCAAATAAACAGAGCCAAAATAAATCAATGCATGACAGAAAAAAAAAAAGAATAGTTACAATCAATGTCACATACCAAGCATTTCGAGGTCAACATCTTGAGCAAGGAGAGAATTTTGTCTCATCTTTCTCGTATGGATCTCGAGAATTTTTAAACGAACTTCTTCATGACTTGGATAGCTTATCTCTAGAATGGTTTCAAAATATCCAAGTCTAAAATCCAAAAGTGAAAAATTTATACAATTAGTTAAACATTTGTACTTCAAATTCTTTTACAATTAGCGAAGATAATAAAGGGTTCATAGTTGAATACGTAAGAGAAAAAACATAATTACCTGACAAGTGTTTCATCACATGTATCCCCACTACAAGAAATATATTTTTCAGTGACAAAAATTTATGTGACAACAAAAATCATTGATGACTTACCTTGAAGAATATTTCATTTTCAATCAGACGAAGATTTCACGTTGTATTATATAGAAATTGACTCAAATTGACTTCAAATTTCACGTTGTATTATATAGAAATTTCATCCTAATTTGTTGCTTTTTTTCCCTTAATTTTCAAGAAATCTATTACAATGAATTAGAAATATGATTAAAGTCAATTATGCCTATTCAAGATATCTATTACGATGAATTAAGGATATGATTAAAATCAATTATGCCTACTTAAGGGATAAGACTATTATATGCTTACTATTTTATAAGATAAGCGGGAAGAAAAAACTGGAGTTAAAGAAGGAAAAAATTGGAGTTAAGGAAGGAAACTATACATATATTTTTATAAAATTTACTTGCCTTATATGTTCTTGAACATATTGAATTAGACAACTATTAGAACAAATTGTGGAGTTATAGTAAAATTCTATAATAAAGCCGATGAGAAACAAATAAGTAGCTAGAGATGGAAAAATTTTGTAATATAATAGCAGCAAATGTTTATCAAGTGGCATTGGAACATATTAAAGGTAAATAGTCTAAGCACACTGCCTATTTAAAAATGGTTAGGTCAATAGTCTAGCACACTATCTATTTAAAAAAGTTGATTTTGGCAAAAGCTTGACATTTGGTCAAATCTTACTTCAACTTTATTTGTTGTAATTTTGGCAAAAACTTGACATTTGGTTAAATCTTACTTCCCAAAAATATCAAAGAAACTAATCCTAGTTCTACGCCATTTTTAACTAACGTAACATTAGATGACAGTCATCAATGCTTACTTGATAATATATAGAACATTATAGGAGATGACACCAAAATAGTCAAAGTTTTAATGCATTAATTCAGTACTTCTCAAAAATAGATAAAACCTCAGGAGAAGAATTTTCCGTATTATGTTGTATTTTGGGTATATCATCTAGGATTATATTATAAATAGTCTTAGGTTTTAGAACAAATAGAAAATTCTTTAAAACCATTAGTATAAAAGTTTTTATAGTTTTCAGGGTAAGTGATTTTGAGAAAAATTTTGACCATGGTTTTTGACCATGACAAGTGGAAGAAGATTTCATTTTCAATCAGACGAAGATGTAAATAAATATGTAAGATTTTTTTGGGAAGACATGGACATGGATTGCCTCACTTCTCATAAGATCATGAATCTCAAAGCTCAGTCAGTTTTAGTCGTGAGCTGATACTTGCATTTTGCAAGGAGCTTTCAGTAAAATGGAAGTATTCCTGTAACTTTTTGTTTTTATTAATTATCAGCTCATGGGTAAGATTTAATTTATCTGCAGCCCATTCATTGCTGCAAGTTTATGTTGAAATTTATGTTTGAGGTTGGCTTATGCTGATATTCTTGTTTGGAACTAAGACATAATTGTGGTCATATTCATAATAAATTTAAATCAATGGACTTAGAGGTAATGGCGAAATACTGAAAAACTCTTGCATTCGACTGATGCGATAGACTCCATCGTGAAATAGGCCAACAAAATTACCCCAAAACTTGATAAAATTAGGGGAAAAAAAAACTCACAGACAAGAGAATGGGCTTTGAAGAGAAGAAATGGACGCATTTATTATTGACTTCTCCATCCTAAATTGCTCCGAAACAGACTTTTTAGCTTAAATTCATCTAACATTGTTTTGTGACACTATTACAATTTGCACAATTAACGATTTGACAAAACTTTTTGATTATGTAACACAATTTTTGATTTATTGAAGTTCAGCTGTCAAAATGGGTGACTCAAACGGGTTTGAATGGGTCATAATTGGATAATGGATATAAGTGGGTCAAACCAATTATACATTTTTAATAAATGGATAAGGATATACCTAATTACCCATGTATAAGTCTCTTAAAATTCTACTTATTTTTTAAAATTTGTTTGCGTGTTGTTTAACAAGAGATAACGATATTTTATTTTTATTAAATTGATAAAAAATTAAAATTTATTTACTTAACACTCACTAAAGTTGAGTTTAAATGTGTAATTATTTTTAAATGGTTGTAAATAAGTGAGCAGAATTAACTCACTACCCACCAACTAAATGAGTTTAATTAAGTACACATTTAAACCCATTCAAGATTAGTGGTGGGCAAGTTTAAGCCAGTCAATAAAATTGGGTTATGATTGACACCTCTAAAAATTATTACGCAGTTATTTGCACATTTTTCTTCCATGATAGAAAAGTAGTGGACCAACCAAAGAAATTAATATAACAAAGTGGTACTTGTTTGTAATTGATCCAAAGGGACAAAACGAAGAGACAGTCATGACAAATTGGTAAAAGTAAATGCAAGACTTTCGCCTGGCAAGTGTAACACAAACAGTTTAGGGCATGGGATCATGTGAATTTAATTTCTAGTCTGCCAGTGAAAGGTGAACGTCCCACATGATTATTTAAATTAATCTTTTCCATAATAAAGGTCTAGTCTTTGATGATAAGTCCTCATTAAAGAGTATTTAGTTGTCCCAACTTTAATTAGTTCTGATTACTTTGGTTTATGGTGAAATTGACTTTCACATTTTGGATTAGGCATATGCCATGAAAATAAACTATATCGGGAGCCTAAATGATAAATTGGTACTCCACTACCACTAATTTGGTTGTTGGGGCGAGGTCATGCATAATCCACTTTAACCAAGTATCTTTTGCTTATGTTTTTCTGGTTAAATGGAAGCATCAACTGTTGAAAGGTGCATAAATTGTTGGAATAAATATACGACTTAGTAAAGTTGTCTTGAAATGATTTTTTGTGAATTAGATGGAAATTGCCTTTATTTTTGAAAATAAAATGAAAATTTAAAAAAATGAAATTGGCACTCTGGATGCCTTCGCTGCAGGTTTTATTTTATTTTATTTTTTGGTGTTTTCTTCTTTTTCTTGAGATATATAAATATATAGGATAAAAAACTCCAGCGGCTATTAAACTATTGTTAGGATCATGTTTTAGCTATCGAACTGTTTTTTATCAATAATTGATCACTGAACAACTTAATCAGTAAACCCGTGCCCATTTCGTCGGTAATGGGTCTTAATTTATGAAATTAGCTTGACACGTGGCAAAGCACAGGGGCAATTTTGTCCAACAATTTACTGGCCGTTTACCTCTATTTTCATTGAACCATCGAAGAGAAGGGAAGGGAAGGGAAAATCTTGGTTTAGTGTGTCTGGTCTTTTGTGGAGGAAAAAATAGGGACTCAATTGGGAGTCCTAAATTGGATGTTAGAAATCCAAGAAGCCAAAGAATGTCGAGACGCTCTTCTAAACCCATACGTAGATACTCCTGCCGATTAACAGCAATGGTAAAAACCTCATGGATAAATTGGAACCCAGCAAGAAGATATGTGGTCTGCACTTTAGGAGAGGTAAGATGTTAGATTTGTAATGGAGATGTTATAATAAAAGGATTTAGTCTTGGAAAATGTAAATTGCAGGATGAGGGATGTTACAGCATAAGAGGAATAATTGGTAGATACAGTTGTACTAAGTGATAATTTAGCTTTCCATAAAGAGACACAAGAGGAGAAGAAAAGAAAAGCGGAAAGGCATGGGGCACCTGCAATTTCATCCAAGCAAAGAAGTCCCTAACTTGTCTCTGTTGAGATATGCCAACTTTTCCTACAGATTTTATCAGATTAAGTTTGATATCAGAATCATTCAATTGGTAGAAGAATAAGTCTTATTATTAGGATCAAATATTTTAGCTAAGATTTGCTAGGTAGAAGATCATGTTATCAAGTAATTTTTGTTGAGATTTTCTAGAGAATTGTTAGCTAAAATTATTTTAGTTTGTTTCTTTGTAAGCACTATAAATAGAGTGTTGTTGAATGAAGAAATTAAACTCCTTTTTCAGCCCTCAATATAGTCTTGATATCTTTGTTTATGCTTCAAAAACCAACAAAGTGGTATCAAGAGCCTAAATCTTAAGGGCCTGTTTCTTTGAGAGTGAGTGAACTTGGTGAGAAACCCTTTTCACTATAAAATTATACACTTAAGCCTTCAACATCAAAATGCCAGGAAATAACTTCTTGTCCAATCCTCCAAATTTTACTGGTGAAAACTACCAAATCTGGGCTGTTAAAATGAAGTCCTATTTGGATGCTAATGATCTTTGGGATGTGATAGAGACAGATCCTGTTCCTGAATTATCGAAAGTTCCAACTATTGCAGAAATGAGAGCCCATAGAGATGCAGTCAAAAGGAGATCAAAAGCCATGACGTGTATTCATTCAGCAGTTTCTGATGCAGTATTCACAAAAATTATGACTTGTGAAACTGCAAAGGAAGCTTGGGATACTCTCAAAGTAGCTTTTCAAGACAATGACAGAACAAGACAAATGCAGGTTTTGAACCTTAGGAGAGAGTTTGAGCTCCTCAGGATGAAAGACACAGAAAACATCAAAGAGTACTCTGACAAACTCTTAGATGTTGTGAATAAAATCAGATTGATTGGAGAACAATTACCAGATAGCAGAGTTATAGAGAAAGTCTTGGTGAGCTTACTTGAAAGGTTTGAGGCCAAGATTTCCTCCCTTGAAGATTCAAGGGATTTGTCTCAAATCACTTTGCCAGAACTAATCAATGCATTACAAGCACAAGAGCAGAGAAGAGCTATCCGAAAGGAGGAAGCAGTAGAAGGTGCTTTTCAGGTGAAAGACAAAATTCAAAATCAACAAGGTGGCAAAGAAAAGAAACAGCAGTGGAACAAGAAGAGCAAGAAAGAAGGTGAGTCTAGCAGAAATGAAGGAAGAAGAGGAAAGTTTCCTCAATGTCCACATTGCAAAAAGACTTCACATCTGCAACAATATTGCTGGTGGAGACCTGACATCCAATGTAGGTCATGCAATCAGAAAGGACACGTCGAAAAGGTATGCAAAAATAACAGAAGAGACCAACATGCTCAAGTAGCTGACCAACAAGAGGATGAGCAATTATTTGTGGCCACTTGCTTTGCAAACAAGATCTCCAGTGAAGCTTGGCTAATTGATAGTGGTTGTACTCATCACATGGCATATGATGAGTCCATATTCAAGGAATTGGATAAATCATATATTTCCAAAGTTAAAATTGGAAATGGAGATTGTATTGACAGGTGCCGAACCTGTGCAATAATAATTACTAAAAAGTCCTAATTACCACCTCAATTAAATAATTATAGAACAAATCCAAGTACTGGAGCAGGGACCCTAGGTGTGCAATGGGTTACTTGATTCACCATGTTCCCGAAGAGTTTGCTTGATCCGATATACCGGATTTGTCTATAAAAATACTAATTTTGCGTACAATGGCAAGTAGGGTCGATTCCACAGGGAGCAGGTAGGAAATTATTTCTTTCCAAATTAGTAGAACGAAATTGGGGGATTTTCAATGGGAGGCAAATAAAAATAAAATAAAATAAAACAAACAAAATTTAAAACTAACTCACAAAGCACAATTCACTGAAAATAGCAATTAACAAAAGTTCTACCCAAAGGATCAACTGCGCAGGCACGGTCCAATTAAATGATCATCGATGCAAAGATATTTCATCCATTTATCACTAGGTTGGTTATAGTTATCAATAAGCTCTGACAACCAGTTCTTCCTTACCTTTTCGACAGTCAAGGTACGACCATTGACTGCTTCCCTAACCAGATAACAACCCTAGGTACGACCGTAGGAATTTAATTACCCAATTGCATTAAAGCTAGAAGAACCCAACCCTAACCAATAAACGCGCTAAGAGGGTTTATTTAAGCTAGATCCTGCGTTTCCCCATCATAAAACTAATTATGGTGGTTGCCACGGGGTGTCAATTAAATGAACAATTACGGATTCTATTTAATTAACGTGGCAGTAGGCTATTAAATTAAATCAAATACCCGGCCGTTGATATTCAATTAATCAAATACCCATGAACAATTAATTCAGGAAACGCACGAATAGCAACAAAATTGGAGGAAATAATGAAAGCTTGATTAGATCTCACAGATATTATGGACCGCGCCCTTGCGTCAACCTTTTGGGTAGAGGGGGAAATTAGCCGCTTCTCATCGTTTCAATCCCGCGTGATTTAATTGAATTCATTCAATTATTTGCCAAGAAATTGGGAAAGGGAAATTAACTGCAATAACAACCGAAAAGGCCCTGCCTTCGTCCCTGCTTCGGAGTCCCAATTACAAAGCCAAAGCTACGAATGAATTGTCCAGCGGAAAAGTTGAAAGTCAGAAGAGGATAGCGACGTCTAGCGCCTGGGAAAGAGAAAACTAAAGCTACTGTTTTTTATTCAATGTCAATCTAGCTATCTAATTTGCTGCCGAAGAAAAAACAAAAAAGAAACGACGGAAAGCGTCTGACAAAAAGTAGAAAAGGAGAATTAAAGCTAAGGTCTTGATGATGTGTGAATCCTGCTTCCTCCCTTCTTTATAGCCGCCGCACCAGAGAAAAATCAAGGCCAGAGACGTCTGGAGCAATTCAAAAAGCTATCCCCTTTGGAGTTTTGATCCCCCGCTTCGGGTTCACGTGGACCACGGTCCGTCTTTCGGTTTCGTCCACCTTCCAAGGCGTGGCCACGCCCTGGGACGACAAGTCTTCTGGAAATTTTCCCCGCGAGATCATTTTTAATGCCGATCACCTATAATTCATACCAATGTGAAATATGAGTTAGACCTCAGTACTTAGCACAGTAAATAGCCAAAATTAGGCCGAAATAACACTGCAAAATGTGCCAAATAACTGTTCTATCAAATCCCCCCCACACCTAGACAATGCTTGCCCTCAAGCATTTCAAAGCTCAGAAGTACAACCAAGAGAGCAGAGGTCATGCAGTAGTTTATACTAACACAAGCATCTAGGGTCCCTGACAATATCACCAAGGGCAGAACACACCGGACGTGTTGTAATTCAAAGAATATATATGAATAATAGGAGCACTCAATTCAACATCACGGAATGCCATTACCATAGGCTTGCATATTTATCACATCTCCACCCCTTAAAAATGAACTAAACACATAAATCAAAGGGACTTTAATAGGGTTGTAACGGGGCTCAGGTGAAAGGTGGGTTAAGAGGGTATAGATAGGGGGTAAAGTGTCAAGAGAATGTCCGAAACTCACCAATAACCACAGTGCTTTACCGGAGGAGTTTCACTAACAAGGCAGTTTCCATTTGCTGTACACCCTGTACAAGTGCCCCAAATTTTTTTTTTACTACTCGCAAGGCGTGGGCACGCCTTGTAGTCCATAGTCCTCTGGTCACGAGGTCTCTTCATCAAATCTTCTTTTTTTTTTTTTTCGAGAGACAGTCCTGTAAGGCGTGGGCACGCCCTGTAAGCCAAAGTCCTCTGGTCAGTGGCCTTTTTTCCAATTTTCCCTCCTTTACACAAAGATAGCATCATATAGCTCCTAATCTATCAGCACTTTCAACCCCAAATTCGTTTGCTTTGCGCAAATGATGGATTTCAGACATCCCTTGACAACACAGGGATGAACAAGAAAGTTTAAAGAGGTCTTGGGTTAACAAACACGGATATCAACCAGAAACGAAGGACAGAAGCTCAAGTTGGTTCACTATTGGGATATAAAATGAGGGCTTGATTTTTTAGATAGCTGAAGAGGGTTAAATCCTAAATGCCCTTATCATTTCAAATGCAATCAGTTCATCAAAATGCGGTCTTGACATGTACAAAATAGCAAGTTCTAGAATGTTCATACCATGTGCGATACCCACTCAATCAAACAAAATAGAGCAAACAAGAATAATATGCTCAAGTAAGGCTCAAAAGCTCCCCAAAAGTTACAAAAATGGGTAAATTCCAGCATACTCAACATTCAATGACATTGCCAAGGGAAACAAAATGCACAGCCAGCATATACGATCACATACCCACTCACTTTGATTATGTCATTCATCACAGCAACATGCCCCAACACAAACAAGCATAAAAATAACCAAAAAGACGACTAACTACAATATTTTTTTTTTCTTTTAATTTTTTTTTCTTCTTTTTTTTTTTTTTTTGAAAGAGTAACAAAGCAAAAAGAACTAATGACAAAGAACTAATGGAAAAGTACTAATGGAAAAGAACTAATGGAAACCACTCCCCCCACACCTAAGACCTACATTGTCCGCAATGTAACCAGGAAAAATAATTTGCAAGGCTAGAGGGAGCGAGAACTTCCCTGACTACTGAAAAGGTGTGGCTGGAGCCTAAGGAGGCGGCGGATGCGGCGGTGCGAGGTGGGCGGCGAAGGCTCGACCAAAACAAAGAGGAGAAGTCTGGAAACGTAGGCAATAAAAATTGGAAGAAGATTGTCCAAGACTAGTCAAAGAAGATAGAAAAGTGGGGGGAGTAGGGTCTTGGTCAAAGTTTTTTTTTTTTTTTTTTTTAACTTTTTCGCTATCGGAGGGGTTGGAAGGCGTGGGCACGCCTTGGAGGGCATTTTCTTCTGCCCACAACATGTAAATTAGGGGTGGCAATCGGGTCGGGTTCGGGTTGGCGGGTCGGGTTGAGCTTAAGTATAACAAAGAATCTGCTGACCCGAACCCGACCCGCCAACCCGAAACGGGTCAGGGTACCTGACACGAACCCGAAAATTTCGGGTTGGCGGGTCGACCCGAAACTTAATTTTAATTTATTAATTTATCACTATAATTTCTAATAAAATCAATTTTTCACAAAATTAATTACATCATCAAGTAATAAAAATTTAAATAAATAATTTCAAACCAAATCTAAAATAAATTAAACACCATAAAAGTGTTTTATCCCAAACCAAATATAAAATAAATTAAAACAGCATAAAAGTAAAAAATAACATAATATATTATTTGTCCAAATATAATAATTTTAACTTCACACAAGTTAAATAAATTCATTTAGGATTAAGTAATTAATGCCTTTGGAAAAAAAGAATCATTTAGTTCAGTTAGATAAAATAATTTTTATGTTTATTAAATTAGTTTTAATTCGTAAACGGGTCACATCGGGTCATATCAGGTCACTACGGGTTGACCCGAAATTGACCTGTTTTCTTTTCGGGTTCATCGGGTTCGACCCGATTCTGACCCGAACTCCCGAAACCTCAACCCAAACCCATTAATTTCGTGTTAGGTTCATGTCGTATTTTCGGGTCGTGTCAGGAATTGCCACCCCTAATGTAAATGATGTCCAAACGATTTTTTTTTTTTTTCAAAGCGTGGGCACGCCTTGGAACCCCTACTCTTCTGTCCAACACCACAAAAACCATCAAAACATTAAAATAAAACTGAAAAATCATAAAGTAAGGAAAAATGATCACAACTAATATTGTAATCCTTGGGTTGCCTCTCAAGCAGCGCCTTTCTTTAATGTCTTTGGCTAGACATAGCACCACTCTTTAGTCTGGATGTAATTGAATTTTCCTTGTAATTGGTGGCCCTCCTCCAGGATCCACATGGCCATTGAGTGCAACTTTTTTCCTAAATTTTCTCTCCATTTTTACCTCATGAATTGCTTTCATCCTATAGGACTTGTTCGCAGCAACCTTGAATTTACCCCTATAAGCAAACTTAGAAAATTCTTGCACAGAGGGATTAGTGGTATACATAGCAAACACAGAATGAGAGTTAACAGGATGTTTCATTGTATCAAAAATATTAAAGTGGACTATTTCTCCATCAAATTCCATCGTGAGAGTACCCTTACTAACATCAATTTTAGTCTGGGCAGTACTCAAAAATGGTCTTCCTAATATAATGGGTGATGGATTTGGGGCACTTCTATCATCCATGTAAAGCACATAAAAATCAGCAGGAAAAATTAATCCATCTACTTGCACTAAAAATCCTCAACTATCCCATCCGGATAAGCACATGTACGATCAGCCAATTGAATTATTATCCCCGTTTCTTTTAAAGGTCCTAAATTTAGGGAATCATAGATTGACTTAGGCATCACATTAATAGAAGCTCCTAAATCTATCATGGCATTTTTGATACTAGAATGACCAATCTTACAGGGGATAGCAAACATACCTGGATCTCCGCATTTGGGTGGGAGTTTCCTCTGAAGTACAGCTGATACATTCTCTCCCACCATCACTCTTTCATCACCCCTTAGCTTTCTTTTGTTAACGCACAAGTCTTTCAAGAACTTTGCGTACTTGGGTACCTGCTTGATCGCGTCCAATAGGGGGATGTTTACTTGAACTTTGCGGAACACATCCAGGATTTCTTTTTCCTTCTCTGCCCTCTTTGTCTTTTCCAACATGCAAGGAAAAAGAGGTAAGTTAGATTTAATAGTGGGCGGAGAAGTGAATGTTACCTTAGGATCCTTGCGAATACGCCCTTCCTCTTCGATTTCCTTCTCTATCTCCTCTTCACTTTTGCTTTTTGAACTTTCCACTTTAGGCCCTTCCAGTTCCTTGCCACTCCTCAGCGTCATGGCACTTACATTCCTGGGATTTATCTCGGGTTGCGATGGCAGTTTCCCATAAACGTGGGACTCCAAGCGGTTGATGGCAATTGCCAGTTGGCTTATTCGAATGTCTTGGTCCTTCTTGTCAGCTTTGGTGTCCTGCTGGAGCTGCGCGGTATTCGCGGCTAAGGATCTGATCTCCTGTTGAAGCTGGGTAGTAGTCGTGGCCAGGTTGGTAGTAGTCGTGGCCAGGTTTTTGACTAGGTCCTCCAGAGAACTTCCTGAGTTGGAGGACGAAGGTTGCGATTTTGGTTGCCATGGCTGGTGGAATCCTGGTGGACGATTTGGAAATGCATTTTGTTGCCTGTTCCCATAACTGAGATTGGGATGGTCCCTCCAACCCGGATTGTACGTATTGGAGTATGGGTCGTACTGCCTGCGGGGCGCAGGCACGCCTCCGACCATGTTTACCTGTTCCGCCCCGTCCTCTTGCAAAATGGGGCACGAGTCTGTGCAATGGTCCATGCTAGTGCATATTCCACACATCTTCGCTCGGGGTGCGTCTCTCATGGCTAATTGCCTAACAACTGACGTCAATTCTGACAGTTGCTGCTGTAAGGATGAAGTCTCTACCTCGTTGACTCTACGGGGAGGGTTGCTCTCACGGGAGCCAAATTGCTGGGAGTTCTCTGCCATGGCTTCGATGAGCTCCCACGCTTCCCTTGGTGTCTTGTTTGCCAGTGCTCCCACACTTGCAGCGTCGATGATACTCCTATCGGTTGATTGGAGCCCTTCGTAGAAGTATTGGATTAACAGTTGCTCACTAATTTGATGCTGCGGGCATCTAGTGCACAACTTGTTAAACCTTTCCCAGTATTCGTACAAGGACTCACCGGGGTATTGTTTAATGCCGCAGATCTCCTTCCTCAAACTCGCAGCCCGGGATGCAGGGAAGAATTTTTCCAAGAATTTCTTTTTCAGCTGCGCCCACGTGGTAATACTACCTGCTGGTAGGTAGTACAGCCAATCTTTAGCTGCATCTTTGAGAGAGAACGGGAAGGTTCTCAGTCTAATTTGCTCTTCAGTGATCCCAAGAGGTTTCATACTAGAGCAGACCACCTCGAACTCCTTTACGTGCTTGTGGGGTTCTTCGCCAGAGAGACCATGGAAAGAGGGTAAGAGTTGAATCAATCCCGACTTCAGTTCAAAAGCAGTATTCTCAGCCAAAGCGGGGAATGTGATGCATAAGGGCTGGTGAGTCAGCTCCGGAGCAGCCAGTTCCCTCAATGTTTGGGTGTTGGCCATGCTTTCTTCGTTTTCCACTGACTTGTTTGCAATAAATAAATGCCCTTCTCTTCGCCTCTTGGTCTCTTGCCTCCGCCTACGCGCTGCTTTCTCAACCTCAGGATCGTATACTAATTCACCTGTGCGAGAAGAACGGGGCATAAACTAGCAAAAATACCAAGAAGAATAAAATAAAATAAAAACTGAATTTAAAAAGAAACAAATAATCCAAACGCCAACTCCCCGGCAACGGCGCCAAAAATTGACAGGTGCCGAACCTGTGCAATAATAATTACTAAAAAGTCCTAATTACCACCTCAATTAAATAATTATAGAACAAATCCAAGTACTGGAGCAGGGACCCTAGGTGTGCAATGGGTTACTTGATTCACCCTGTTCCCGAAGAGTTTGCTTGATCCGATATACCGGATTTGTCTATAAAAATACTAATTTTGCGTACAATGGCAAGTAGGGTCGATTCCACAGGGAGCAGGTAGGAAATTATTTCTTTCCAAATTAGTAGAACGAAATTGGGGGATTTTCAATGGGAGGCAAATAAAAATAAAATAAAATAAAACAAACAAAATTTAAAACTAACTCACAAAGCACAATTCACTGAAAATAGCAATTAACAAAAGTTCTACCCAAAGGATCAACTGCGCAGGCACGGTCCAATTAAATGATCATCGATGCAAAGATATTTCATCCATTTATCACTAGGTTGGTTATAGTTATCAATAAGCTCTGACAACCAGTTCTTCCTTACCTTTTCGACAGTCAAGGTACGACCATTGACTGCTTCCCTAACCAGATAACAACCCTAGGTACGACCGTAGGAATTTAATTACCCAATTGCATTAAAGCTAGAAGAACCCAACCCTAACCAATAAACGCGTTAAGAGGGTTTATTTAAGCTAGATCCTGCGTTTCCCCATCATAAAACCAATTATGGTGGTTGCCACGGGGTGTCAATTAAATGAACAATTACGGATTCTATTTAATTAACGTGGCAGTAGGCTATTAAATTAAATCAAATACCCGGCCGTTGATATTCAATTAATCAAATACCCATGAACAATTAATTCAGGAAACGCACGAATAGCAACAAAATTGGAGGAAATAATGAAAGCTTGATTAGATCTCACAGATATTATGGACCGCGCCCTTGTGTCAACCTTTTGGGTAGAGGGGGAAATTAGCCGCTTCTCATCGTTTCAATCCCGCGTGATTTAATTGAATTCATTCAATTATTTGCCAAGAAATTGGGAAAGGGAAATTAACTGCAATAACAACCGAAAAGGCCCTGCCTTCGTCCCTGCTTCGGAGTCCCAATTACAAAGCCAAAGCTACGAATGAATTGTCCAGCGGAAAAGTTGAAAGTCAGAAGAGGATAGCGACGTCTAGCGCCTGGGAAAGAGAAAACTAAAGCTACTGTTTTTTATTCAATGTCAATCTAGCTATCTAATTTGCTGCCGAAGAAAAAACCAAAAAGAAACGACGGAAAGCGTCTGACAAAAAGTAGAAAAGGAGAATTAAAGCTAAGGTCTTGATGATGTGTGAATCCTGCTTCCTCCCTTCTTTATAGCCGCCGCACCAGAGAAAAATCAAGGCCAGAGACGTCTGGAGCAATTCAAAAAGCTATCCCCTTTGGAGTTTTGATCCCCCGCTTCGGGTTCACGTGGACCACGGTCCGTCTTTCGGTTTCGTCCACCTTCCAAGGCGTGGCCACGCCCTGGGACGACAAGTCTTCTGGAAATTTTCCCCGCGAGATCATTTTTAATGCCGATCACCTATAATTCATACCAATGTGAAATATGAGTTAGACCTCAGTACTTAGCACAGTAAATAACCAAAATTAGGCCGAAATAACACTGCAAAATGTGCCAAATAACTATTCTATCATAGTGGTTGTACTCATCACATGGCATATGATGAGTCCATATTCAAGGAATTGGATAAATCATATATTTCCAAAGTTAAAATTGGAAATGGAGATTGTATTGGGGTGAAAGGCAAAGGTAATGTGGTTATTGATTATGGTTCAGGTACTAAAATAATTTATGATGTTTTATATGTACCTGAAATTAATCAAAACCTGTTGAGTGTTGGACAATTGCTTGAGAAAAATTATTCTGTTGTCTTCAAAAATAGGAGCTGCGTCATTTATGATCAAAATGGAGGTGAACTTTTTTCAATAAAAATGAATGGAAAAAGTTTTTCTCTAAATTGGTTGAAAGCAAGTTCAAGTGCATACCCAAGTTTAGTGGATCAATTTGAATTATGGCATAAACGATTGGGCCACTATCACTATTTTGCACTTAACTACATGCATAAGAATAGTCTTGTGCAGGACTTGCCTTTTATAGAAGATAAAGGTGGAGTTTGTGAAGTTTGTCAGTTGGGAAAACAAAGAAGATTGTCATTTCCTCACAACAAATCTTGGAGAGCTTCAGAAGGGCTTCAACTTGTTCATACAGATGTATGTGGTCCAATGAGAACTTCTTCATTAAATGGCAGCAGGTATTTCATAGTTTTCATTGATGACTTTAGTAGATATTGTTGGGTCTATTTCATGAAACAAAAATCAGAGGTTGCTGCTATTTTTTTGAAGTTTAAAAATTGGATTGAAAATCAAAGTGGCAAGATGATTAAAGTGATTCGGTCAGATAATGGAACATAATATACTTCTAATCAGTTCAACAAGTTTTGTGAAGATGCAGGAATTGAACATCAATTAACTGTCACTTACACTCCACAACAAAATGGAGTAAGTGAAAGAAAGAACAGGACAATCATGGAGATGGCCAGGTGTTTGTTGTTTGAGAAAAAATTGCCAAATAAGTTTTGGGCAGAAGCTGCCAATACTGCAGTGTATCTTTTAAACAGGTTGTCTACAAAATTATTGAATGGTAGAACCTCGTTTGAAACTTGGTTTGGATATAAACCTTCAGTACAAAATTTGAAGGCGTTCGGCTCCATTTGCTACATACATATTCCTGATGTAAAGAGAGGCAAGCTTGACGAAAAGGCAGAAGTTGGGATTCTAATTGGCTATTGCAGCAGTACCAAAGGTTATAAAGTTTATCAACCTTTGACTGCAAAAGTGATAGTTAGTAGAGACATCCATTTTGATGAATACGCAACATGGGACTGGATCAATTTCAAAGTTGAACATTTCAAGGTATCAGAATCTAAAGAATTGCAGGAGGAGAATATTGATGAATCAATAGATCATATTCCAATTAGAGGTACCAAATTACTCTCTGACATTTATAACAAATGTAATGTTGCAGTTCTTGAACCTGCAGATTATGAAGAAGCTGCCAAAGACTTGAAGTGGATCGAGGCAATGAAGGAGGAGTTGAGAATGATTGAAAAGAACCAGACTTGGGCGCTTGTGGACAGACCAATTCACAAGAAACCCATTGGTGTAAAGTGGGTTTTTAGAACCAAATTAAATGCTGATGGTTCCATCAACAAGCACAAGGCAAGGTTGGTCATCAAGGGATATGCTCAACAATTTGAAGTGGACTTCTCAGATACATTTGTACCAGTAGCAAGATTTGACACCATCAGGTTGATCCTAGCACTTGCAGCTCAAAAAGACTGGAGAGTTTATCAACTTGACGTCAAGTCAGCATTTCTAAATGGCTACTTGGAAGAGGAGATCTTTGTGGAGCAACCTCAAGGATTTGCAGTGAAAGGTCAAGAAGACAAGGTGTACCTACTTCACAAGGCGCTATATGGCCTAAAACAGGCACCAAGAGCCTGGTACAGCAGGATTGATGATCATTTTCTGAAGATTGGATTTGAGAAGAGTTTGAGTGAATCAACTCTTTATGTAAAAATTGTCAATGATGATATAATTGTTATTGCACTATACGTTGATGATTTGCTTGTCACAGGAAGTAAGCCAATCTTGGTAAATCAGTTTAAGGAGCAGATGAAGCAAGTTTTTGAAATGACAGACTTGGGAGAGATGTCCTAATTTCTTGGCATGGAGGTTATTCAATCTCAACAAGAAATCTTCATAAGTCAGCACAAATATGCAAGAGATGTGTTGAAAAAGTTTAATATGGAAAGTTGCAAATCAATTAGCACTCCATTGATGGAGAACGAGAAGCTTAGTAAAGATGATGGAACTGCCAAAGTTGATGAAGGTCTATACAGAAGTCTTGTAGGTTGTTTGATGTATCTTACAGCAACAAGGCCTGATATTATGTATGCTGTAAGTTTACTGTCTAGATTTATGCATTGTGCAAGTGAGTTGCACTTCAAAGCTGCAAAAAGAGTACTCAGGTACGTCAAAGGCACTGCTGACTTTGGAGTTTGTTTCAAAAAATCAGAAAAATTGGAGTTACATGGCTATTCAGATAGTGACTGGGCCGGTTCATATGATGATATGAGGAGCACTTCTGGATACTTGTTCAACCTGGGTTCTGGATGTTTTTCATGGAATTCTAAGAAGCAAGATGTGGTAGCTCAATCTACCGCTGAGGCAGAATATGTTGCTGCTACGGCCGCTGTTAATCAAGCCTTATGGCTTAGGAAATTGTTAGCTGATCTAAATCCAGTTCAACAAGTAGCTACTCAAATTTTTGTTGATAATGAAGCTGCTATAGCTATTTCCAACAATCCAGTGTTTTCATGGGAAGACTAAGCACTTCAAAATTAAATATTATTTTCTTCGAGAAGTTCAAAAGAACGAAGAAATTGTTCTAGTTCATTGCAAGACTGATTATCAAATTACAGATATTTTTACGAAAGCCTTGTCCAAAACAAGGTTTGAATGCCTAAGAAGACAGTTGGGGATCTGCAGTAAGAGTGCCAAGGAGGAGTGTTGAGATATGCCAACTTTTCCTACAGATTTTATCAGATTAAGTTTGATATCAGAATCATTCAATTGGTAGAAGAATAAGTCTTATTGTTAGGATCAAATATTTTAGCTAAGATTTGCTAGGTAGAAGATCATGTTATCAAGTAGTTTTTGTTGAGATTTTCTAGAGAATTGTTAGCTAAAATTATTTTAGTTTGTTTCTTTGTAAGCACTATAAATAGGGTGTTGATGAATGAAAAAATTAAGCTCCTTTTTCAGCTCTCAATATAGTTTTGATATCTTTGTTTATGCTTCAAAAACCAACAGTCTCCAACCCTTCTACTCCTCCAACACCACACACATTTCTCTGAAAGTAAGCTTGGCAACGAAAGAACCCATCACTTCCCTCATGTTAGAAGACCCCTCAGGCTTCCCGGAGAGGCTCCTCACTCTCTTGATGGCAGCAGCAACGTGCTTTCCGTACAAGTGGCTATTCCTATCATCTTCCAGGTACTGGACCATCTGCTCAGGGGTCCTCTTAATCCACTTGGGAGTCTGAGCCCGGGATCCCTGGTTGCGCCTCAACTGGCTCAAGTACTGGGCTTTGGCTTTGATAATCCAGCGGGAGTTGTGGTTGGAAAGCCGATTCTTGGGGTTCTTGGACTTGGGTTTCGGCTTATTGCCATCGCTCAGGGTCCAAGGGTCTGGTGTGACTGAGCAGCGGCAGCAAAAAGTGGTGGCATTTGATCTGTAAATTGTTGGATAAAATTGACCCTGTGCTTTGCTTCATGCTAATTTCAGAAATTAAGTACCATTATTGACGAAATGGCCATGGGTTTACTGATTAAGTTGTTCAATGGCTAATTATTGATGAAAAATAGTTTGATGGTCAAAACATGATCCTGACAATAGTTTAATGGCCGCTAGGGTTTTTTGCCCAAATATATATATATATATATGGATGCCTAGCTCTGTTTCCCAAGTTTCCAATTCTAAGGACAAGAACCTTAAGTTTGAAGTAACATTTAATTTTGAATTTCATATCTATATTCTTGTGAACTATAGATGTATATTCTAAAAGCAAATTACCCAGGTACTTACTAAACTTTTTAAATACTTTTTTGAAATATTAAAATATTAGCAGTAGTTTGGCAAGAACATGATTGCTAATGGCATCACATTTGATTGCTTCCTCAACCCTGAATGTGCCCTAAGGAGATGTTTATACATACATATGCAATCATATACCAATCTTTATTGTTAATGACATTACCTTGGGATCTAACACAATTTTAATTTATAAGGTTGTAAAACATTGCGAGTATCACTTTGCAGTTATTAGAACATTCTTCGTCCATCATACATAAGTAGTGTTTCATCTAGAGAAAAATAATGAGACAAAGCGTTATCACTTTTATAATTGATCCAAAGGGGAAAATCAAAGAGAAATTGATGACAAACTAATAAAAGAAAGAATAAATCTTATATATACGGATAGTATATACACTATCACCGTTAGATTTAATATATATATATACGAAAGTCAAATTTAAATTTAAATTTTGTATAGTTATTATTTATTCAGTACTGATAGTATATACACTGTAAATATAAGAAAAATTAATCTTAAAAGAAAATCCAATAGACTTTCTTTTGGCAGGAACAAACAGTTCAATTGATCTTGATTACTTTGGTTTATGGTGAAAATGACTTTATATTTTGGTCTGAGTGTATAGATCCCATGAGTATAAACTATAATAGGACTTTAAATAACAAAGTGGTACTACTTTTAGTATGGTTGTTGGGACGAGGTAATAACTCCAATTTAACCAAGTATCTTCTGCCTTTGATTTTCGTGTTAATGGAAACATCAACTTTTTGAAGGTGCATAAATTTGTTGGAATAACTTAACAGCCTAGTTAACTTTTTTGAATAAAAGTTGGAATTTCCTTTGCCTTTAACTTTTGATATAAACTTAATTTTTGAAATATTAAAAAATTAGTAGTGCTTTGGCATGAAACATGATTGCTACTGCTTTGACGTTGATTTCTTCCTGAACCTGAATGTTGGTTTCATGCTAACATATTTTTTGAGCAAAACAACCGTAGTACCTTGCAGAATAGAGTGCTCCAGAATAGTTACTCTGTGTCTTGCTCTCTGAGATTTGAAGGGATCTTCAGAGAGGTTGTGTTGTCAACAAAGATGGCATCCCTTTCTGATTCTTCTGATAACTTTAATTCTGCCATGGAGGAGTTGATTGACAAACTAGATGATATGTATATAGGAGTTTTGGCAGGAGTGAAGCGACTGTTGAGCTCAGACTCAAAGTACAAACACCAGGCACTGGAACTTAAACTGGCTCGTCTGCGGTATGAATCAACTTACTGGAACCATCTTAAACAGCTGCTGATTTATGTTCAGAAGTACAGCAATGCAAATAAAGTTGTGGCAGATTTGGGATCTCTCCTCACCACAATTAAGGCAGCTTGCAGTGAGATAATCAAGAAGATTGAAATTGTTTGCGATGACAAATTTGTTTCGCGAAAGAGTTTGCTTCTGGAAACTATTGACGTGTTTCGTGACTGGGAAAGGAAGATTGATCTTTGCAAGCAAGAAATTGGACAAGCTCTCAACCTTCTATCGCACTGCTCATTGGAGTAGAAGCTTCCCTTTCTTTCTCATTCCTTTTGCAGCGAGTTTCTGGTATCTGTCTCGGAGATTCTGAAAGAGATTTCAGCTGAACGCGAGGGTGGTGATCAGAAAGTTGATGATGATCAAAGAGCACAAATCATGGCCTTCAGAAATGACCTTTTATTGCCTCTCATAAGTTTCTTAAAGGATGCACTCCGTCAGCTGAACTCTGACGTCCCTAGTGATCAAATGATTTCCAGCTTCAACACTCATATTGCATCACTTGCTGTACGCGTTGCAAATAAGTCTTTTCATTACTGGATCAACAGAAAGGGGGACCCAACCCTGGCCAAAAGTAAGATTATCCAACTTCTGGATCTGCAGTGTGAGATTCATCCGACTACTCCAGAGATCCTAGAGCTGAATCTCAACTTCTTGAAAGCACTCATCAGAATTAACCGCAGCCTGGCTGATGGTTTAGCAATTTCTTTTCTCCGGAGTCTCCTCAATGTTGGAGAGCCCAATCATCTTTCAGGTGAGCTAAAACAACTTGTAATCTTTGTCATCAATGAACTAGATGAATCAAGTCCGGATGGGCAAAGCATTTCGGAAGAAATTAAAGCTGTGCTTATCCTAGTAGCATCTTTCTCTAGGCGTATGCAGCTTGGTAGTCTTTCAGCTCCCAAGTTGCATACAAAGATTTCTCTTCTCAAGGCAGAGGTTTTCCTCAAGCAGCAACTGAAAAATTGCACAATTTCTTCAGAGAGCCGAGCTGAAGACCTTGACGAGATTGTGCAGGGCCTCAGAATATCTTCCAAAGATCAACCCGAGGAGGCGATAGAACATGGCAAACCAGAACCTACATCTGTGCTCATCGAAGAAGTGGCCAAAGAGGTAGTATCTCTTGAACAATCCTTTCGTGACAAGAAGATTACAGAAGACAAGGTAATGATTTCGCTATTTATGTTGCTCCTAAAGATTTTGCTATTCAAAGCAGAATCATCTTATATGGAATTACTGAATAGTGATCCAAGTTTGATGAGCCTTGAGAAAGATCAAATTGAAATGCTACTCGAGGGGCTTAGGTTGTGTTCAGCTTTTGTCACTAATCAGCCAGAGAAAATGAATGAGAATGTTGAATTGATCTTCACACAAGTCAAAGCAAATGCTAGGAGAATTATATCTTTCTGTTACTCATTTCTTGTCAACAAAAAAACAGAGGAGAAGGATGAGAAAATGAATCATTCCTTTTCTGATGTGCTACAAGGGATGGCAATGATCAAGTCAGAACTTAGAGGGTGCTGCCCCCAGTATCCAAGGCATAATTTCGCCAAGACTGATGGATTGGGCTTGTTGATTATCTCTTAGTAAATCTACAGGAGCTTCTCAAACATGACCCAGAATCTATTGCACTGGTGAAGCATCATATTAAAAATATTTTATCCAATTTGGAGTTTTTGAGATCTTTCCTCAATAAGCTGGACAATGTGCATCTAGACCAAATGGATCTCGTTACAGATGTTACAAATGCGGCATATGAGGCTGAATTTATCATTGACACGATTGAGGTTGGAATTGGTAGCCATTGGCAGCATGTATTGTGGCTTGATGAGGTTCTCGAAGAGATTAGACTCATTAAGATGCAGACCACTAAAATTTATGAGGAGAAGACTTCTGATGCCAGAGACCACATTGTCTCCCAGAATTCTAGCCATATGAAATCACCAGTCAGCATGGCAGAAGCTGGAACTTGTGAGCAGGTGGTATCTCTCAGAGATGAGGAAGAGACTTTAATTTATCAACTGACCAGAGAATCCCCACAGCGAGATATTGTCTCCATTGTTGGCATGCCAGGTATCGGTAAGACTACCCTAGCCAAGAAATTGTACAACGATCTGTTAGAAAATTGGCTTAATTTCTTTTAGTCAAGATTCCTATTTGGTGTGGGAAGTAACTAGTTTCTTAATTGGACTTAGTTACTTGAAGTAGTAGTCAAGTAAATTCCTATTTAGCTAGATACTATTTTCTACTCTATATGAGTTTAGGAAATAGTATTGGTTTTCAATTGTTATTTAGTTTTTTTGGCAGTAATGTTCTCTATAAATAGGCAGATTGGCATACTACAAAGACACACAAGAAAGGAGTGAGAGAATTCTTAGTGGGTGAGAGGGTTATACAAGAGTTGGGGCTTAGGAATCAAGTTGTAATCTTGTGGTGTTTTTCTCATAGTAAGAACAAGTTTTTCTCTCCGTGGATGTAGGCTTGGTGATTAAGCCGAACCACGTTAGTTCTTGTATGTTGTTCATCGTTCATGCTAGATATTGTTTTCCATTAAATTGTTGGTTTTTTCTCTTTCAAATAATTGGCCTGATACCCTAACAAGTGGTATCAGAGCTCCGTTGGAGTTTTGGTTAATTATTTAAAATTGAGTAGGTGGTGGTATACCATGTAGTTTGGAACTATACAGTTTCCAATTCAACCGTTTAATGGAACTACAAGTTTCACTCTTTGGCAAAGAAGAGTGAAAGATGTTCTAGTTCAACAAGGTTTGGCAAAAGCGTTGAGTGGAAAGAACAAGAAACCAGAGAGCATGAATGATGATGAGTTTGAAGAGTTGGACGCAAGGTGTGCGAGTACGATTCGGCTCTATGTGGCGGACAACATCATAAATAATGGGATAGATGAGGAAGAATTTGCAGCAGACCTCTGGAAAAAATTGGAAAAGCTTTATCTAGCTAAAAGTTTATCCAATAAGTTGCATCTAAAGCGGCAACTTTATGCACTAAAGATGGTGGAGGGTGGCAGCCTCATGGATCACATGAATACGTTCAACGGAAGTTTGGATCAACTCCAAAAGGTTGGCGTAGATATTGAGGAAGAAGATAAGGCCCTTTTACTTCTTACCTCAGTCTCTAATTCTTACGAAAGTGTCGTGACAACCCTGTTGTATGGGAAGGACACTTTAGAGTTCGAGAATGTGCAGTCTTCTTTGTTGGATCATGAAAAACAAAGGAAGGCAAACCAGGATGTGACACAAGAAGCTGCGTTAATTGCTCGATGTGAGAATAAAAGAGGAAAATAATTTGGCGTTGAATCTAAGGCAGGTGGTTCAAAAGCCAAGAGAAAGGGTGGAATCCAGTGTTTTGGTTGTCATGAGTTTGGCCATATCAAAAGATATTGCCCTCATCGAAAGAAAAATGATGAGAATGACTATGATAATGTTGCTGGATATGCATCGGGTGGAGATATTCTCACAATCTCCAAAGGTAATAATACTTCTTCTCGTGATGGTTGGATTTTAGATTCTGGATGTGTTTCACATATTTGCTCCAGGTTAAAATATTTTGATACTCTCCAAAGAAAGAAGGCAGGTTTTATGTCCTTTGGTGATGGATCTACTTGTCAAGTCAAAGGTGTTGGAGTGGTGAAAATCAAAATATTGAATGGAGAGATTCGTTCTTTAGGTGGTGTGGCTTATGTCTCAAAGTTACGAAAGAATCTAATTTCTTTGAGCCAGTTACACTCCGAGGGTTACCATTTTTCCGCTGCAGGTGGAGTCTTGAAAATCACACATGGCGAGACGGTCTTGTTGATGGAGAAGAAGTATGGTAATTTCTACCATTTGAATACCTCAATGGATTGGGAGCGGAAGGGGATCCAAGAATGCTCTCAAATTACAAATGGTGGTGAGAGGAAAAATCCTGCTATGGGAGAGGGTGAATTGAGGCCCCTCTCGCGAGTCAACTAGATGTTGGACTCGTTTAGCTATACACGTTCATTTGTCGATTGAATCAAGTGAAAAGAAGACCATATTGATTCGGGTGTGTAGCTAGACACCAAGGTACTTGGTGGAAAAAGGCAAATGGAGTTTTTTTTGGATGGTTTGCTGTGTTTGTTAAAAGAAATATTCGCCAAGGTGGAGATTTGTTAGGAAATTGACTTAATTTCTTTTAGTCAAGATTCCTATTTGGTGTGGGAAGTAACTAGTTTCCTAATTGGATTTAGTTACTTGAAATAGTAGTCAAGTAAATTCCTATTTAGCTAGATACTATTTTCTACTCTATATGAGTTTAGGAAATAGTATTGGTTTCCAATTGTTATTTAATTTTTTTGGCAGTAATATTCTCTATAAATAGGTAGATTGACATACTACAAAGACACACAAGAACGGAGTGAGAGAGTTCTTAGTGGGTGAGAGGGTTATACAAGAGTTGGGGCTTGGGAATCAAGTTGTAATCTTGTGGTGTTTTTCTCATAGTAAGAACAAGTTTTTCTCTCCGTGGATGTAGGCTTGGTGATTAAGCCGAATCACGTTAATTCTTGTATGTTGTTCATCGTTCATGCTAAATATTGTTTTCTATTAAATTGTTGATATTTTCTTTTCAAATAATTGACCTGATACCCTGACACGATCCCAGAGTTACACTTCACTTCCATGCCCGTGGATGGTGTTCCGTTTCGCAAGAACATGCAAAGAGGGAGTTACTAGTTGACATTTTAAGCAACAGTGGTGAACTTACTGATGATGTATATCAAACGGCTGATGAGGATATGGACTTGAAGTTGCGCCAGCACTTGATGAGAAAGAGGTACTTGATAGTTATGGGTGACATGTGGGACACTCACGTTTGGAATGCTTTGAAACAATCATTTCCAAATGAAAAAACTGGAAGCAAAATTTTGATCACGAGTCGCCTTCGTGATGTGGTCTTGGAAATTAAACTTGAATGTTATCCTCATAGTCTTCATCTGCTCTCTGATGATGAAAGTTGGGAGTTGTTGCAACTGAAAATATTCCATGGAGGCTGTCCCAGTGAACTGTCGAAAGCTGGAATGGAAATTGCTAAAACTGTCGTGGATTACCTTTTTCGATTGTTGCAATAGCTGGTTTGTTAGAAAGAACAGAAAAGCAACAGGCTTCTTGGAAAAGCATTGCAGAATGTTTAAGCGCACGGTTAATTGATGATCCACAAACCCGGTGCATGGATATCTTACAGTTGAGCTACATGCATTTACCTGATTATCTAAAAGCATGCTTACTTTACTTTGGGTCATTTCTGGAGGATGAAGATTTTCCAGTAAGCAAACTGATAAGGCTATGGATAGCAGAAGGTTTCATAAGGCAAACTGTTGTATGTAGCTTAGAAAATCTTGCTGAGAATTATTTGACAGACTTAATTGGTAGAAGCCTGGTTGCAGTTGCCAAAAAAGGACCAAAATGAAGGGTCAAATCATGTCGTCTTCATGACATGATACATGATTTCTGCTTGTTAAAAGCCAAAGAAGAGAACTTTTTTCAGGTAATCACTGGTTATGATGAACCATTCACCTCTTTTGATGAATTAGACTGTGGAGCTGATTTTATTGACCATTATCCTTCAAAGCCTGTAACATTTGAGAGACATCGAATTTGCATTTGTCTAAATAGAAAGCATTTTGTTATGTCTAACCCTTCTGGCCCATGCACCCGTTCTCTGCTATTCTTTGCCACTGTTGATCCATATCCTAGACGTCCCTATGACATCTCATTCATCCCTCGCCACTTCAAACTTCTCAGGGTATTGGATTTGGAATGCATTCAACATGGGCTTATCCTTTTCCCCTGGAATTGAACTATTGGTTCAGTTGAGATATTTAGCTGTTAGTGGGGATATAGACTTCATCCCACCATCAATATCCAATCTCCGGAAATTAGAAACTTTCATTGTGAAGGGGTTGAAAGGTAAGGTTGTATTGCCAGATTCGATATGGTCCATGGAGAGGTTAAGGCACATTCATGTGAATACTCATGTTGATTTCAACTTTCAAGATGACAAGCCTGGAAATTCATTGAAGTTGGTGAACTTAGTCTCCTTTTCCTTGCCATCAATTGCTCGCGGGAAAGCTGCAAAGATGATATTGAGGAGGATGCCCAACCTCCGCAAATTTGAATGCATATATCTGGAATCATGGGATGCTTATACAAATTACAACAGGTTTCCGGTGTTAGACCTTCTAATTCATCTGGAGTCACTGAAGATACTTTATGTTGGTCGGGCACTTAATCCTGGTGAACTTAATCTCCCCTGGAACTCGAAGAAGTTGACTTTATCAAGTTTTCGCCTACCGTGGACTCATATTTCAGCTATTGGAAAACTACCAAACCTTGAAGTCCTCAAATTACTTTCCAGAGCATTTGAGGGTCCAAGGTGGGATATGAGGGAAGGGGAGTTCCTTGGACTCAAGTACTTGAAATTAGACAGTCTGAAGATTGTCCAGTGGAATGCATCAAGTGATCACCTTCCCAATCTCCAGCAACTACACCTGCAAAACTGTAAGGACCTTGAGGAAGTTCCACTAGCTTTTGCAGATATTAATACATTGCAAATGATTGAAGTGCAATCCTGTGGGCTAACTACAGAAGAGTCAGTTAAAAGGATTGGTAATGAATGCATGAAGGGGCTCAAGATCATTATCAATAACAAGATTTATCTCTGAGATTGCCATCTATCTGAGGATGAAGTGTTGCTGTATTCTTCACCCACCAGTAAGCAAACTTATGAAGTTTTCAGCACTTAGTTCCATTTTAGTTATTTGTGTGATACAGTCAGTCAATTACATCTGTTAGGGAACAGACAAGAAGCACGACAAAGAACAATATTCAAAGTGAAACTTATGTTGAATCTAAAATTTCATCTCTTCATACTAACCAGTCTGAGTGCTCTAAATTTATGATCTAGGTACTTTTTTCCTTCAGTCTATCAATTACTTTTTTAAATTCGATGTCAGAAATACTTTTTTTTTTCAACATACATGCACTGCACAATAATTCATGTTCCAAATGCCTGCTTGTCTTGTACGGGCACCATGGGAAACAGAGGTAAGCAATTTAATCATTATTACTTATTACCAACAAATTTGAAGATTAAATGAAATTGGTTTTTTCAACCATTCGGTGTTCTTGTCTCCCACTGTCTCGAGTACTTAGGACATTCATTTATGGAAGGTTTTCTTCTCAAATCAGAAGCCATATACTTTCAGAAGTTGAGATAAATGTGTTTTATTATGAGATTTTTAATTTCCAGCATGGTCCTTCTCTCTTTCCAAATGTCCTTTTGTGGAAGGTAAACCAAATTGGAATCTTTTGTATCCACCTATTAAAATCCGAGATGCTGTCGTTTCAATGATTTCACCCGATCATTTTCCATTCAAGAAACATGAGACGAAGTATATGTAAAAAAGATGATGGAGAATCGTTCTCATATTTTTTTATATATTTTTAAGCTATTACAGCCTATATATATACTAATTGGGGTACATCAAGATCCTATATTACAGCCTAAACATAAGACAATTAATTACAAATAAGGAAACGAAATATTTACACAATCTGCCAAATTTGACAGCAGATTTTGCTCCTTAAATTGCTCGCGTCAACACTCCCCCTCAAGTTGGTGAATATATGTCTATCATTCCCAACTTGTTAAGTGAGCTTTGAAACTCGTTTCCAGATACAGCCTTTGTTAGAACATCTGCTAGTTGATCTTTTGATGTGACAAACGGAAGACTAATTGTACCCTTGTCAAGATGATCTTTGATGAAGTGTCGATCAACTTCCACATGTTTGGTTCTGTCATGCTGAACAGGATTATTTGCAATTGCTATGGACGCCTTGTTATCACATAATAACATCATAGGTTTTGACAGACATATACCGAGATCTTGTACAATGCGTTTTATCCATAGCAATTCACAGATACCTTGTGCCATTCCACGAAATTCTGTCTCTGCACTTGATCTTGCTACAACCTTTTGTTTCTTGCTTTGCCATGTTACCAGATTGCTTCCAACAAATGTGAAATACCCTGATGTAGACTTTCGATCAGTTTGACTTCCAGCCCAATCTGTATCTGTATACCCTTTGATTTCTAGATCTCCTTTTTTAGCAAAAAATAATCCTTTTCCTGGAGAAGATTTTAGGTATCGCAAGATCCGGTAAACAGCCTCTATATGATCTTCACTTGGTGCATGCATGAATTGACTTACAATGCTCACAGCATATGCAATGTCAGGACGCGTATGCGATAAGTATATTAGTCTCCCAACTAATCTTTGGTACCTCTCCTTATTGGTTGGAGTTTGGTCTTGTTGAATGGCTAACTTGTGATTCATCTCAATAGGGGTTTCAATGGGTTTACAGTCCAGCATACCAGTTTCTGCTAGTAAATCCAGCACATACTTTCGTTGGCAAAGAGAGATTCCGTTGCTCGATCTTGCAACTTCAATGCCTAAGAAATATTTCAGGTGCCCAAGATCTTTAAGTTCAAACTCAGTCGCAAGGCTTTTTTGGAGGGCAGCTATCTCATTTGAGTCATTTCCTGTGACAACCATATCATCAACATACACAATAAGAGCAGTCACCTTTTTAAAAACTTGCTTGATGAAAAGTGTATGATCTGCATCACTTTGTTTATATCCATTCTTCATCATGAAAGTTGAGAGCCATCCAAACCATACTCGAGGGGATTGCTTCAATCCGTATAAGGCCCTTCTTAGCTTGCATACTTTGCCACCACAGTTTATGCCCGGAGGAGGATTCATGTATATTTCTTCATTCAGAGTTCCATTGAGAAAAGCATTTTTAACGTCAAACTGTCGCAGTGGCCATTCTTGATTAGCTGCTATGGAAATAAGTACTCGTATGGTATTTATTTTTGCTACAGGAGCAAATGTATCCCCATAATCAATTCCGTACTTCTGCATATACCCTTTAGCAACAAGTCTTGCCTTGTACCGGTCTATGACTCCATTGGGATTGAGTTTAACTGTAAAAATTCACCTGCATCCTACTGTTCTTTTCCCACCGGACAGCGATACAAGCTCCCATGTATGATTTTTCTGCAAGGTTTCCATTTCATCATTCATAGCTTTCTTCCATTTTGAATCCATCAATGCTTCCTGCACATTACTTGGAATAGATACAGGGGATAATTGAGTTACAACAAGTGCATGAGATTTTGACAAACGATGAGAAGAGGTATAATTGTTAATGGGATATTTAGTCTTAGCTTTAAAATCAGCGTCATACTGATTTTTTGGAATCCCTCTGTTTATCCTAATTGGATATCTTGGTTCAGCTTTAAGAGGACTTGACTCATGTATTACAGGGGATGAAGGTAATGATGTTACCTGAGGAGACATATTCGGAGTTTCTATGGCTGTTGGTGTGCCTTGGAAAATTGTACTATCTTGATTCTCATGAGAGCCACCAACAATCTCAGGATGTGTATTATTCAACAAATCAACATCTGGTTCAGTTTCAATTTGTGCTTGTTCCTGAAAAACCTCATGAGTGTTGTCTTCACCTAAATCAAGTGTTGTCTCCCCCTGAAGAGAGCACTCATGACCACCGAAAAAAGGAAGATCTTCGTGGAATATAACATCTCGAGTTACATACATTTTGTTTTTATTAGGATCATAGCGTCGATATCCTTTTTTGAAATCTGCGTATCCAACAAATATGCAGCGGATAGCACGTAGATCTAGCTTGCCTGTAACCTGGTGGACATATGCAGTACAACCAAACACACGTGGTTCCAGATTTGAACCAATTGGTGCTTGGACAAGTTCATGGAGTTTTTGATATGGAGTTTTGAAATCAATGACTCGTGATGGAGTCCGATTGATAAGGTATGCAGCAGAGCGAACAGCTTCGCCCCAATACTCTCGAGGCACGTTCATTCCAAACAAGGATGCGCGAACAACCTCAAGTATTTGGCGATTCTTTCGTTCTGCCAAACCATTTTGTTGCGGTGTACCAGTACATGAGGTTTGGTGTCGAATGCCATTTTCTTGACAAAAAAACTCTAGATCAGAATTTATATACTCCCCACCATTATCAGATTGAAGAGCTTGAATTCGACATTGATACTGAGAAGCCACCATTTTATATAGATCCTGAAAAACAGAACAAACATCTCCCTTGTTTCTTAGGAGAGAGATCCAACTCATACGAGTACACTCATCAATAAATGTCACAAAATAACGAGCACCAGACAAAGAAGGAACTTGAGCAGGTCCCCAAACATCAGAGTGGATAGTCATAAAAGGTGTAGTACTCTTATTATAACTAGGTAGATAAGGAATTCGATGGCTCTTTGCCATTTCACAAATGTCACAATGAAACTTAGAATTTGTATGTAAAAACAAACTTGATTTCAATTTGTGAAGATAATTAAGTGATAGATGACCAAGACGATGGTGCCACAACCATGCCATATCTTTGTTTCCTTGACTCCCTTCGATCTTATTTGCTTGACCAGGTATCTGATTGTTTGTAGTGACCAAATCAAGATAGTACAAATTCCCATGTCTAATACCATAGCCAAGAGTCCGTTGTGTTGCAATGTCCTGAAAAAGACATTTATCAGGCCAAAAATGTACAGTACAATTCAAGGCTTTTGTGATTTTGCTAACAGATAAAAGTTTGGACGAAAGAGAAGGGACTACAAGCACAGTATCAAGATTAATGGAATTTGACACATGTACTAATCCTTCGCCAGTAATGGGTGCAACTCCTCCATTAGCAGTGAGTATGTGAGGTTGAGTTGAAGAATGAATAGAGGAAAGATGGGTAGAATCGTTTGTCATGTGGTCAGTAGCACCTGTATCAATAATCCATGTATCATTCATAGTAAGATTAGTTTTGGGCAGACCTGGATTACCAGCCTTGGCAACATGTGCTGAAGCTGTGTTTGAAGTAGATGCAATCACTTCCTCATCTGTTGTGGTAGTAACGACAGCTTGTCCAATTTTCTTTCGAGGTTTCTTTGTAATATCCCACCATTCAGGATACCCAATAATTTCATAGCACCGTTGTTGGGAATGTCCCTCTTCACCACAATGAGTGCAAGTATAGTTGTTTCCTTTAGTGCCAGATTTTTTTCCTTTAGTTTGTTGGGCATTTGCAGGGCGTGTGTGGGCAGTCAAGTGAACCATGCCATCTGATTGAACTTTAGGCTCCTCTATAGTTTGTCTCTGGTTGTGATCCTTGCGAACATATGCATAGCATGACTCAAGATCCAGAGGTGAATCTTTTCTCAAAATTTCACTTCGAGCTTGATTGAATTCTAGGTCAAGGCCAGTCAAAAAAATATGAACTCGAAGTCGAGTCATATGTTTGTGCAGCGATATGATTACAGCAGCATTATTTTCTTGTGTTTGAACACGAGCATCAATTTCCTGAAATATGCCAATCAGTTCATTGTAGTATACAGATAAGGGTCTACCACTTTGATGAGTAGTAAATGATTTCCGATTCAGTTCAAAGAGTTGTGTTTCATCCGAGCCGTCATAGAACGTCTTTGCAACTGCTTCCCATATTTCTTTGGCGGTTTGAAGACGGATGAATCGCTGCATCAAGAGTGGACTCATAGAGTCAATAAGCCAACTCTTAACCCGGTTATTATCAATAAGCCAGGCTTCCAATTGCTTGTCATCTGCAGCAGGTTTCAGAGTTGTCCCTGTAAGGAATCCAGATTTGTTTCGAGCTCCAATACGCATCTCCATAAGCTGTGACCATAACGGAAAATTCGTATCATCTAAGATGATTCCAGATGGAAAAGGAGTATTGTCTTGGACAATGATTCGAGATTCATGGGGAATAATAGAAGAGGAGGGGTTTGTTTCATTCATAGTTACAGAGTAAAAAAAAATATGTTTCTACGTTAGGTATTGCTCTGATACCATGTAGAAAAGATGATGGAGAATCGTTCTCATATTTTTTATATATTTTTAAGCTATTACAGCCTATATATATACTAATTGGGGTACATCAAGATCCTATATTACAGCCTAAACATAAGACAATTAATTACAAATAAGGAAACGAAATATTTACACAATCTGCCAAATTTGACAGCAGATTTTGCTCCTTAAATTGCTCGCGTCAACAGTATAAATTTAATTAAGTCGTTTTGTAGAGCTACCTGGTAGAGTTCATCCACAAGCTGAATAATTTATGTAAACAACAGTTTGAGGAAATGATGCTCATGGTTGAATCTGATGAGAGAATTCTAGTGAACAGTAAAATGTTTTTACCTTGGTAAGTTGCATGAACAGTTTCCTTGGATATTTTGCGGATGAGTGTTATTCTGTTTCTCTAATCCTACGGGCCAGGTGGAGTGAAGCTATCTTCAACCAACAATCCTCATCCTCCAAGTTCTTCATACCGATTCTTAGCTGATCATGTTTCATCATTGCTGGATGGCCCTGCACTACCTGAAATGTTTCCAGAGCTTCAATCCACAAAATGCTCAAGAAATCATTCCCCATAATTGTCAGATACCAAAGCTGCCTCAAATATGTAAAATTAGCTGCAGGAATGTTGAGATTCTAATGCATGATGAGTAAACTATTCTACAACATTTAGAGATTTCAGTTTAAAGAGCCAAAGCACTGAAGATACTTCAGAAGCGAGTTACTGATGTAAAGGTTACTGATGTAAAGCCAAAGTCTGGAGTTCGAGCTTGTTTCAATTTGTGTAGTAATAAAAGGTTGTTAATTCAACAGAAGCAAAACTGTCAATGATCATCAAACTTCTTCGTCCTGTTTTGCATTTCTGTTGAACTCTTCAGCACCTTTCTGATCTTGTTCGATTGATGGGACTTTTGTGCACATATATTGAGTTTTATCCTTACATTCCTAAGCTGTTGAAACTTTTTCAGCTACTTCCTTCAATCAGAATTTTCCCATTAATTCCTTTTCCAGATTTCATGAAATCCTAGAGATACTTCAGAGTTCAAAAGAGATTATTGATAAAAGCAAGTTCGGAGACGGGAGGTTTAAGTTTGTATATCTTTTAGTCAGAACCTTTCTAGTCAATCTTGTTTGGTTAAAATGGAACTCGTTGGCCAATGTAGTTATGAAGTTTTAAGCAGTTAGTTCATTTTTTTTGTCAGTTATTTATACAAAAAAATCCAGTAGGGAATAGACAACTGGCCGAAAAAGATAACAAATATGGCAAGGAAAATATTTCAATAGGAAAGTTATGTTGAATCTAGAATTTCACTTGTTTGAACTAATCTGTTTGAGGGCTAATTTCAGTTGGTTGTTTTCTTTCCTTTCTTTTTTTAGCCCTTCATTCTATCATTCAAATTTTTAGTTTGATTTCAGAAAATATATGCACTGCTCAATAATTCATATACCAGTTGCCTTATTTGTGTTGCACAGCCACCGTGGGAAATGGAGAAGGGCAACTTAGGAATTTCCTTTATGATATTGGTGTGGTTTTGTTTGGGTATTAATTAACAAGAAGAAAGGGCAACTAAAGAGGAAGTCGACTTGGACAGAAATGCTAAGAAATACCTCCCAGCATAAGAAATGGATGGTCTCCAACTCCTCCTCTTCATCTTGATGGAACAAGCCGCTTTGATTGGAGAATTTTGCAATCAAATCCCCTGTACTAGAGGCATTGGATTCAAATTCCCTACCATTCCCCCTATCCCTTCCCTGCTGGGAAAAAAAAAAGAGGAAAGATTAGAAAAGCAATTCAATTTGGATAATTATTACTCCATCCATTTCATTGAAAGTGTCATACTTTTCATTTTTGAGATATCCCAAAACATTTGTTATGTTGAAAAAATCAAAGCATCTTTTAGTCTATTTTTTCAATATAACCCTTCTTTCTAATCATATGTATGTTACCATTCAAATTTAAATTTTAAATTTATGAGAGTAAAATTGGAAAGAGAATCACAAACATCACAATCAAACCACTATTGTTAAAAAGTTGGATTCCCCAAACGTAACTAAAGAAATGGAACGAATGGAGTATAGTTTAGAGATCTGTTTGATAATCTAATTCAGCATTTAAATTTAATGAATTATATTTGATAACCTAATTTAACACTTAGGGTGCGTTTGATAAAACTGAAATCTGAAATCTGAATCTATTAAGTTATTAAATTGTTAAATACTAAATCTGCTACAATTTGAGTGTATATCACATTAAGTGAGAAATGAATAGTTTATCACTTATTTTTGGGAGTAAATTTTGCCTACAAAACTCGGTACCACTTAATTAATTCATATGTTTAATTTTTCATTGTCAAACACGTTTAAACATGTTAAAATCTGAATCCATTAACTTTAAATGCTACGTTGGATTATTAAACAAGGACGTATTTGATAAAAAAAAAATACAACGTCTTAATTAATTAAGTGGTTCAGAAAAAATTTAAAAACAAAAAAAGAAAGATTGGTGAATCAATTCAATTCGGATAACTATTAAAGTTTTAAGGTCTGTTTGATAACATAATTCAACACTTAAGTTTAATAGATCCTATTTGATAACCCAATTCATCACTTAAGTTTAATAGATTTAAATTTTAATAAGTTTAAACATGTTTGATAACCAAAATACAATGTCTAAGAAAAAAAAGAAAGATTGGAGAAGTAATTCAATTCGGATTTTGATAATCCAATTCAGCTCTTAAACTTAGTAAGTCTTGTTTAATAACCAAATTCATCACTTAAGTTTAATGGGTTTAAGTTTTAATATGTTTAGAAATGTTTGAAAACCAAAAAGTACAATGTCAAAGAAAGAAAGAAAGATGGGAGAAGCAATTCAATTCGGATAATTATTAAAGTTCTAAGACCATGTTTGATAACTCAATTCATCATTTAAACTTAATAGATCTTGTTTGATAACCTAATTTATCACTTAAATTTAATGCATTTAGATCTTAATATATTTAGATGTGTTTGATAACAAAAAATACAACATCAAAGAAAGATTGGAGAAGCAATTCAATTTAGATAATTATTAAAGTTCTAAAATCTTGTTTGGTAATCCAATTCAGTACTTAAACTTAATAGGTCTTGTTTAGTAATCTAACTCAATACTTAAATTTAATGAGTTTAGATTTTAATATGTTTAGACCTGTTTGATAACAAAAAAAATACAATATTTTTAATTAATTAAATGATTCTGAATTATTTAAACAAAACTAACTTGGGGTGCGTTTGATAAAATTGAAATCTGAAAACTGAAGTCTAAAAACTGAAATCTAAATCCTAAATCCATTAAATTATTGAATTGTTAAATATTAAATTTAATACATTTGAGTGCATGTCACATTCAGTGATAAGTGAATAGTTTATCACTTAATTTTGGGAGAAAGTTTTGTTTAGAAAATTCAATGCCACTTAATTAATTTAGATGTTCAATTTTTAGTTAGCAAATAGTCTGAATATATTAAGATCTGAATCCATTAAATTTAAGTGCTAAACTGGATTATCAAATAGGGCCTTACTCAAAACGATAAGTTGTTGACATATCACATAGTGTAGAATACACTCAAATGTTAAGATTTCAATACTTAACAATTCAATAACTTAACATATTCAGATTTCAAATTTCAAATTTCAGTTTTTATCAAACGCACCACTTATTATTATTATTATAAATAGAAAGTTTTGAACTCATGACCTCCTACTTACAATATCTCTGATTTTATCTTCCAACCCACTCCCTAAATTTAATTAGTCTCAAATTGACATAGATGACTCGTACTTGGGTAGACTTGGTTTTTAAAAACCTAATGACCCAAATTGTGTTACACCATTTAGTGAAATGATATGACACAATTTGAGTCATTTGATTTTAAAAGATGGAATGTACCCGAGTTTTGGCCGACATACTCCTTATCGAGTTACGTCTACGGTGGAAAGTTCACCTTTCCGCCCATAGTAGGCAGAAGCAATGCAAGGAGGCCAACTGTGCTATGTGGGGACGCACAAAGAAGGATATCCAAGCACCACTGGAGAAAGCCGGTTGGGTCTGGATGAAAAACGTAATACATTTTAAAATCATAATAAAAGTCCTCTTAAAAATTTATTCATCATCTAATACCCAATACTTATATTTGATAAATTAAAATAGTTAATTAAATATTCTATTATAATATAAACAACTATATGTCATTGAGTTGATTGAATGATATTTTCTTTTTCTTTTTTTTTTTTGTATTTCAACTAGTTGTCAATTAAGTTTCAATTGAAATAAATATTTTATAATTATTTAAATTATCAATTTAAGATGAGCATAAATATAAATACATTAAATTGTATTATTGAAATATTTGATTTAATATAAAAGAAAGACAAGAAGAAATAGCAAGAAATTTTTTAAAAATTCATGTGAGTCCTTTATATTGGTAATCACATTTACTTGTTATTATAATCACAATGCCTAACCATAACCGATTGAAACTCATATACACAAGTCATACAACAATTTGTGTTATATTGTTTACAATTAAAGTTACTATACACTCAAATTAAAATTCTCTTTTTTTTCACTAAATTTTCTTTTATATATGATTTATGTGTTATCATTGATTTGTAATTAATTTAATGAAAAGATGCTCTTTAGGCTAAATGATACGTTTTGACAATGTGGATTACTTTTAAGGATTTTAATGAGATTTAGAACACACTTTTTATGCATTTAATCTAATTCACATTTTATTTTATTTGAAATATAATTATTTAAAATATAAGGGACCATATTGAACAAATTTTCAAATATTAGAGACCAAAAAATATAAAGTCAAACTTTTGACTAATTCTAACTTGATTTTGACTGTTAGATATTATTGTTTTCTATTAGTTGTCCTAAATTTGCCTAAAATAAAAAATTTGGGACCATATTTATTTTGATCAAAATATCAGGAAATAGTTTAACTCATAGACCAAACGTTAGGGGACCAAAATTGCACATCTTCCTTTATTTTAATCATGTTTGATATCCCAACTTTTTCTTTTATATTTATGCTTCAATTATTTCAAATTTTAAACTCAATTAAAGTATAAAAACTACCACAATATTTATTTTGACATGTACAAAATTTACTAAATAATATTGAAAATTTCACCTATTTTCTGTTACAACAATTTCGTCTACCTTTCTGTACCTTTATTTTTCACGTTTTTTTGACATTCACTTTTTCGCTCTTCACTTTTCATTGGGACCTGCATCTCGGTTGGAGTGTTCACAAAATATTTTATAAGTAATAGGTATTAGATGATGAACAAATTTTTAAGAGGGCTTTTATTATAATTTTAAAATGTATTGCATAATTTCATCCAAGCACAACCCGCTTTCTCCGGTGCCCGGTACGTCATTTATCTGTCCGCCTTTGTGTGTCCCCACAGAACACAGCTGGCCTCCTTACATTGCTTCTACCGTGGGCAGAAAAGTGAACTTTCCACCGTAGACGTAACCCTCCTTATCGGATGTCCTCGAAGGGACGACATAGACTACTTAATTCAGTTAACTGAGCAATCATATTCGGCCCAAATCCCAAAACTAAGTCCCATAAATAAATCAAATATGATAAGTGAATCAATAAATATTTTGCATCAAAAATAGAAATACATATATTTTTCAATTCAAATTACTAATCAAGTAGATTGAATATGAAACAAAATACAAATCAAGCAGGTCAACGTGAAGTAAAAGGACAAGATTTAAAACCTTTTTTATTTGTTATGTTAAATTAAGATGGCATAATTGAATATATTAAAATGATCTCTCTCTCTTTTTTTTTTTGTATATTTTAGGTTTGTCAGGATTTTAAATTTGTTGATTTTATGATTGAAATCATTAAGTATTAATCTTCAATTTTTACAATCATCGAGTATACTTACAATACTCTCGTCTTCTGAAATTTTTATAGCTTTTGGTCCATTATTGAGCAAAGACACCATGAAATTCATGTGTCAAAATCCTCATTCCAATGTAGCCAAGCATAGGGTAACAAATGTAATGATATTATTACATGATGGAGATATATAATGTCTAACAGTTACAAGTCGACAAAGAAAGTTCTGGGTATTATTGTTGCCCTTTTTCATTTTCATTTTCTTTTGTTTGTTTCCGTTTGAGAATTGGATTCAAAGCATAGTTCGTTGTCCTACCTCCGGAGCACTACTTGGAAGCCACAGAGGAAATGAATCACCATCATCACAATGATGGGTTCCCGGAGATGTGCTGTTCTTTTTCACCGAAATGTGCTATTCATTTTTATATATATGGAGGAGAAAAATGATATACTATGAGATTACAATTATACGATTGATAGGAGATTATTTGGTACAATTTTTTGAAAAAAATAATGTAATACTTTTTTAATGTGATGTATGTGAGATAAAAAGGTGATCGAAAAATATATTAATAATACAATTATAAGACAAGGTTCATTTCTTGCTCTCATATTCTCTCTCCATCCTGTATCTAGTAAATCCTACCTTTCTAATTTATTGCAGATATAATTTTCATTATACTCTTACATAATTTAGAAATATTCCACGAAACAATGAATAAGAGGCAAGGACAGTTGTAGGTATCAACGGTATTATGTCCTCGAAGATGAAAGGCCAAGATTGGCCAAAAAAAAATTTATGAGATCCATAGTTGTATATTATTTTTTAACATCATGTGTAGGGTTTACAAAATTTCCTTCTATTTTGAACAAATAGTGCCTTAGTTTCTTAGATTGAAATAAGACATTTTGATCCTTCATATTCTCAAATTAGTATACTTTGGTCCTAGACTCTACTTGCAATCTTTCCTACTATAGAAGTAAAATTCTAAAAATAATTTTAGGGGCCAAAATGTTTCACGTTGATAGGGTGTGAAAATGTCATTCAATTTATGGTTATTTTCCCTTTTATTCTAGCCAATATTGTATTAATTGATAGATTCTACTTATATTTGATATTTGGTGCTAATCATACGAATGTGGAGCAAAAAGTGATGAAAGAGATAATTTTCAAGAGTTTTTCAATTCAAAATGGAGTCTACGTAGATTATTGGCGGAAGATTAGGAAATTATCATTTTTCTTAGATATTTTATTAGGGAACAACTAGCATTAGTTGGAGCAATTTCCTTTTGTAATTAGAATTCTATTTTTGGTTGGCCAATGGACGGCGAAGTATTAGGACTTGATAGGAAACCGAATAAGTATTAGAATGGACTCTTTGGCCTGGGAAAGAAGAGCCGCTTGGCTTTTCTGTTCATCTTGTCATGTCTTTGTTTTTCTTCTTTTGTTGAACGTTTATGCAATTTCCTTCAATGGAATTGCGTGGATTACTCTCAATAGAGAGTAAGTGAATTTCCTTTTCTAGTCTAAGGCCAACTTGAAGGCATGGCTCTAAACATCTGGCTCTAAACATCTGTGAGATCGAATTAATTTTAATTATTTTTTTCTTCACTGGTATTCATACGTTTTCTGATTTAACTTCTTATGATTGTTTTGTTACTTGAATGTCAAGGGCCCGAAATTTGAATTACCTAATAATCTATTGCCAAATTAACTGGTTAAATACGTAATTGTTTAATTGGTTAATACCAGTGACGACTAACCTGATTAGTCCCATGTTAGGGAAACGTATGATCTAATTTAAACAAACCCTCGTAGCGTGTTTGTTGGTTAGGGTTGTACTAATTGATCTAATTGATTTTAAGAGTGTATACCGGATGTGGGATCCGCTAGTGCGGTAAGTGAAGTAAAATTCGGCCAATTAGATTAAGTTTTGTATACCGGGAGTAAGTTACTAGGTGCTAAGAGATAATTAGAGGTTACCTATATGGATTAGTATTAGAGAGACAAAGGGGTAGCTATAAACCCAAAAGGTGACAAGTGTCACTATCCTATTCACCCTTGAACTTTTACCATCTTACACTAACTTTACCATATATCAAAAATTGACCCAAAAATCATCACTTTCTTCATCCCTCTTGGCCGAACCATCTAAGGAGAGAAAAGATAGAGTGACTTCATCTTGTGTCTTCAATTCTTGCCTCAATCTTGCAATCAAACCATTACAACTTGAAATTACTCCATAAAAACCCCTAGCTAAGTATTGAGGTAGTTAGTGGAGTTGTTTTGGAAGAAAGAGACCTAAGCTACTACCTTTTGGGAGGTATCAAGGTATGGTGTATAAAGATTCATTGTTTGTTTCCAATAATGGTGAATTCATGACTTGTGGTGGCTAGTTATGTGATTTTGTGAGAGATTTCATGACTTTTGGTAGAAATTGATGAATTTTTTTATTTTATTCATGATTTTTCTGATTTTATATGATTGGAGTTGGTTGGCCATGGATGATGGCTTAGTATGGTCTAGAATGAAGTTTTGGTGTGTAAATTGTAGCTAATTGCGGAAAATTTCCGCTTTGTACGACAAATTTCAGCTTTAGGGTTCCAATCTGCCCTGTTCTGTCTGGTTTTATTTGAGTATGTTAGAAGCCGAATTAGGCTTAGGTTAAAACATGAAAGTTGTAGAAAATGGTGTTAACTAGCTGCCTGCAAAATTTCAGCTCGATCCGAGCACTGTAACATGTGAAATGATCAAAATACCCTTGACTGCCAGTGAGCCCTGTTTCGCAGACAGATTTCTGTTTTCGTGGGGATTTCCATTTTTGACTATGAAAATGCATGATTTGGCTTTGGAGATCTACATAAGAAATGTAGGTATATGTTTTGGCTTCGAAACACCATAAGATTCGTTTCAATCCGATAAGTGTAGCTTCAGTTGTGCTTATTGTGCCGAAAGGTGTACATTATAGTCTAGGATGGGTATGTGATGGATTTGAGATGAATTGGTGTTGCTTGTAGGAATGGAAAAGTAAGGAAATGTAGAGGATATGCTGTCCAACTTTTAAGTCTAGGTGATCTCTTGGTATAGGGTTGTTTTGAGAGGAAATGAGTCACTTTGGGAGTGATTTTGAGTGGAATAAAAGGGTTTGGGTTAGTCATACCTAGCACCCACTGTCATCCCATGTTATTTCTTGGTATATTATACTAGTAGTTTATTGTAGTGGTTTGACTTGTATTCGAGTCTTATTGTATTTTCTTGAATGATTTAGGGCGTGCCGGTGACCCAAGGCGCTTGTTGGACGGAAATTTGTGAAATCTTCCTTTGCTTGATTGGTGAGTGTATTACTCACATGATTGTTACTTCATGGCTTTGTTATACTTGCAATCTATGATTTGAATGCTTATGTATACTGCTAAGATTGGTTGAGACAAGGGTGTACTTTATCACTCTCGTTCTCTATGGCTTATGTGACTGTTTACTGTATCAATTGAATGTCACTTGAATATATTTGAACTGGTGTCGTTTGGACGTGTATCCAACGACTTTTACTGTTGACACTGAGCTCAACCCCATCGGCGGTCGATTGACTCGAGCCAACAAGGGCATGGTCGAGGAGATTGACAAGCCATGTGGACTGTTTCTATGGAATCATTGGGTATGAGACTCTTGATTCTGGTATACTCGAGTATTACCATTTTGAACTGGTTGGAGTTCGAGTCCGGTAGGGGTATGTGAGGTGGATGGAAATTGGAGAAAAGTGGGGTCTACGGTATTGGATCCTCTTTAAGCGTTGACGGAGAGTCAACGGGGTAAGATTAAGTACGGCAAGTGTGGAAAAGGGCTCTTGAGAGCCGTCCGTATCCTTTTATTGTTATTGAAATGTGATGTTAGTTCGGCTTACTTGTTGAACGTATTTGGATTGAGCAACTTTGTACTTATGTGAACTTTACTGACTTGCATGAGGGTACCTCATTGGGCGAAAGCTTACTCTATTGCCTTTGTTTTCCTTATAGGGATACGAATACTTTTGGGAAACTGTGATTTTGAAACCGAGTTGAGTTAGTTTGATATTCTTTTGTATAGCTCCTCGATGGTTGGAAACCTTACATGTAATTTGAAACAACATTCCTTTTGAGTTGTAAAGTGACAACTATACGTGTATAAACGTGTTTGGTAATGTTCATGTGCGGCTCCGATATTTTCCGTTTTTCCGTTTCGTGATTTTTTTTGATTCGTTTAAGCGCGCTATTATTTTCCGGAACGTTTTGGATTGTGTTTAATTGCCTTGTTAGTCCTGGCAAGAGTTGGGCAGGCAGTCCGCTAACCCCTTTGGTACGCCTTAGGGGGAGGTGGGGCTGCCACAAATTGAATCCTACGGTCGTACCTAGAGTTATTTCTTAGTTAGGAAAGTAGTTAATGGTCGTATCTTGACTATCGAAAAAGTAAGAAAAAGTTGGTTATTTATCGCGTGTATGGCAACTATAACTAATATATTAATGAGTAATTGAATTATCTTTGCATCGATGATCAGTTGAATGGATCCTGTCTGAAAGTTGCACCTTTGGTTAGAGTCATATCTATTGTTGATTAATTCCTGTTTATTTTCGTAAGTTGCTTTTAATTAGTTAATTAGTTATTTTTATAAAAACCCACCATCTCTATACTCTAAAAGAAATAAATTATCCCCATTTCTTATGGATTCGACCCTACTCACTGCTATATATAAAATTTGTATTTTTCTTGAGCAGGTAATTATTATTGCACAGGTTCGACACCTGTCACATGTTATTTTTTTTTTGAAACAGAACAATTTCATATCACTTGGAATAATAATTACATAGTTTGGGCCATTGCCCTAACATTAGACTAGGTTGTTTCATGTTGTATGCGAGAAATTAAGGCTTTGTTTGGATTGCATTTTTCTGGATTTTTTGTAAAAAAATTACTGTAGCGATTTAATATATGTAAAATAAAAAGGTGATTGGAAAATGTGTCTACGGAAAACGTAGTAATTTTTCAAAGAAAAATTGCAATCCAAACACACCTTAAAATTCTAGAAATAGATAATGTGAGGGGCTTTTCTTTCTTTCTTTTATTTTTTTGTGATAAATGATAGGGAGTAATAATGTGGCCCCTTTTGAGAATGTTTTGGATAGTTTCAACCAAAATTGTGCACCCTTTTTTTCCTCGTGTAAGTCAAAATTGTATATTTTCTACTATTTTTCAACATTTCAGAACCTACTGATATATCTGATCCGGATATTTGTACATTGACTAAAAAAATTTCCAGAATTTGGAAACCACGTATTCATCTACTGTTAGACTTAGATGGTCGTCCATGCATAAACAATTTGTCCTTTGGCCTTTCAGATCTTGCACTTCTGCAACTGTTCTGTATAATTGAGGAATGGCCCCCAACTCCAATGGTGAATGGTCAATGTCAAAGATCAAATCTTAAGAAATGGAGGCCATGGAGCACGAGGGCAGTGCACTACCATATTAGTCAATAAAAAACTTGTAGGGAGTCCTCGCATGGCCCATGAGCTTTTTAGTCGTCTTGTCACTTCTGAGCCACAAACAATAAATCTGAATTTAGCATCTTCAGATAATGCTATATATACAACATAACACTGAGCCAAGATATACACCTCTTTCAATTCTGCCAAACACAAATCTTCAATCACCAATTCCCAGTTTCCTACCTTATTGCCGGCCACCATGACCAAGAGCACTCCAAGTGTAATCACATGCAAAGGTAATCAAATGAGCAAAGCAAATTAATTTTTAGTTTTCTTTTTTTATCTTCTACTCATCATAATTAGCATGGTTGTGCAATCATGATCATATTGTCCTAAGGGGCTAGAATATTTTCTTTTGGACTAACCTTTTGTGCAATGCTTATAATTGAAATGAACATTGCAATCTTGTTGTTGTTGTAGCTGCTGTGGTATGGAAATCAGGGGAGCCACCCAAAATTGAAGAAATACAAGTGGATCCACCAAAAGCATCAGAAGTTAGGGTCAAGATGCTTCGTGCCAGTTTGTGCCACACTGATATCTTATGTTGCCATGGCCTCCCAGTTGTTAGTGTTCCATATTCAATTCTTTTGCCACTTTTTCTTTGATAATCCAAGATTATTTTACAACCTTAATTTAGTTACTGATTCAAGATTCTTGTTTTCCCAGCCTTTATTCCCTCGAATTCCTGGACATGAAGGAGTTGGGTAAGTCTCCTCAAAGATTCAAATATAGTTCCCTATCAGTCTATGTCAATTTTCATTTATGTTTTGATTTTTTGACTTGCTACATTAAGAAGCTGGCAGGGGTCCCAATATTATCTCTGGAGGCTAATTTCTTCATTGTGTTCCCTTATCTTCATTTGAATTGCTTTTCTGTCATCAATATGATCAAGAATTTTCATTTTGCACATGCCTAAAAATTGCAGCATGGTGGAGAGTGTTGGTGAAAATGTTACAAACCTGAAAGAAGGGGATATAGTGATGCCACTCTACTTGGGTGAATGTGGAGAATGCCTCAATTGCATATCAGGAAAGACAAATTTATGCCACAAGTATCCTTTAGGTTTCAGTGGCCTTTTATTGGATGGTACTTCAAGAATGTCAATTAGAGGAGAGGCTATTTACCACCATTTCAGCTGCTCCACCTGGTCTGAATACATAGTCATTGAGGCTCCCTATGCCGTAAAGGTTGATCCAAGGGTCTCCCTTCCTCATGCTAGCTTCCTCTGTTGTGGGTTCACCACAGGCTTCGGTGCAACCTGGAGAGAAATCACCGTTGAGAAGGGCTCAACTGTTGCTGTACTAGGTCTTGGTGCTGTGGGGCTTGGCGTAAGCGCATTTCGCAAGATCTCTAATGTTTTCTAATCTTAAAGAATTAATCTTTTATACACTGAATAATATACGATACTTAGTTATAGGACTGGACTTAGATGAATACTACGTGCAAAAACTGTTTTTCATGGACAGCTAATTATATACAAGAATCTAAACTTGCTCGTGTAGGTAATTAAAGTTTTAGATGTTTAGGTGATCGCATTTCGAAATTGTAGGTGGCAGAAGGAGCTCGGATGCAAGGGGCGTCTAGAATAATTGGAGTAGACAGAAATGAGATGAAACGTGAAAAGGGGGAGGCATTTGGGATAACTGAGTTCATAAATCCCAAGGGCTCTGACAAATCAATTTCAGATCTGATTAAAGAAGTTACCGGAGGATTGGGAGTGGACTACTGTTTTGAGTGCACTGGTGTGCCAGACTTGCTCAATGAAGCTGTTGAAGCCTCAAAAATTGTGAGTTTGTAGAAATTCATGTAACAAGTTATAATCATAAACTGAACACTACAAATTAAATTGATCAATTATAATTCTGCTAATTTCTTTTATATGTAAAAATAATTAGGGACTTGGAACATCCGTGCTTATTGGAGCTGGATTTGAGACAAGTGGTGATTTCAAATACATTCCACTCATATGTGGTCGAACACTGAAAGGATCTATCTATGGTGGTGTGAGACCCAAGTCAGATCTTCCACTGTTACTAGAGAAATGTGCAAACAAGGTAATCTTCATACTTAGGGTATAATATATATATATATATATATATATATATATAAAACTCAAGATCTCAATTATGTTCTTCTAGTTGGGACTCTGGCAATGTGACAAAAAAAGGCTAATTGAAGGCTCCAAGAATGAAACATTTCTCAACAGTTTTTTACACAGTCCACATTATGTTATGGTTTCTTATATAATATGGTCCAAATCATATTGTGTTACCAAGCAAAATTTTTAATGGTTTGTGCAGGAAATTCCACTGGATGAGTTAATTACACATGAAGTGACATTGGATGAAATTAACAGAGGATTTGAGTACCTGAAACACCCAGACTGTGTCAAGGTCGTCGTCAAGTTCTGAGTGATCTATATGTCTTGTGGAATTGCTATTATTCTACTCTACAAGTAATAAGTGGATATCGTGATTATTGAATATGTTACCCTCATGTTGAGAATGGGAAAGACTCGATGTACCAGTGCTGTTAAACATCAAGGATTTTGCTGCTTTATGAAGATTAGAAGCCATGAAAGGCATCTATTATATTGAGTTCTAATTCAAGTTTACAGAAGCAGTTGAATGGATCCAAACACGCCCATGTAAAGAAAAAAGGGAGGCCAAGGAATATTTGCTTTTTTTCATTTTCTTTTTGGGATTATAGGATGGGATATCTAAATCTAAGTTCCAAGTGGTATGGCTCAATTTCCGTTGGCAAATAATTCTTTTACCTTGATTGAGAGTTGAGATAGAAAATGTTAAATGCACCTCTGAATCTCTGATAGATAGTTACTAAATGAATCAATAATGTTATTTTTCCATACGTCATAAAGGTAAGAGGTTCCGTGATTAGTTGCATGAAGAAACTTTTATGTCTAAATCACTTTAATTTTCTGCTCTTATAATATGTGGACCTCTAAAGAGGCCTCATTAATCACAAAACTTCTAATTTCTAGTACACATACCAAAATAACATAGAATTCGATCATTTTGGTAGGGGAAAATCGTTCAAAATATTCCTTGTATTTTGTTAAATAATTTTTTTCGTCTTTCACTTTTAAAGTAGTAAATTTACGTTTCTTACAAAATCAAGTCGATAAAATTTGATTCCAATTTAAATTTTTCATCACTTTTTACTTTAAATCTATCACGCAACCCAGATATGGTCATTTTTTTAAAAACAAAAGGATTAGATCTTATTTGTAATTAAACAAACGATCTAATCCATATTCAGTTTTGTCTCTAAAAAAGTAAGATCTGACATGAACCATATTTACTTTTCTCCTAAAAAATGGGATCTGATCTAATTTATATTTATTTTTGTCACTAAAAATGTGGGATTCTGACATGTTTGTATATAAAAAAAAATAACTGTATATAGGTCACATGATGATTTTAGACTAAAAAATGATCAAAAAATTAGGTAGAGACCATGTTTTTATAATTTGAATTTGTAAGGAACATAAAGTTAATATTTTAAAAATGAGAGACGAAAAAATGTAAGAATGGTTTTGAATGATTTTCACTTTGATAGATATAAAATAGGGAATGGATTTGACATAGGGAATGCAAATGCAATTTAAATCAAACACAAAATTGGCAATGAACTTATGAATCAAAATCAACAACCCCAAAATGACCAATAAGAACATTCCTCTAAGCCATCGCGTCTCCATGCTAAAATTACAATTACTGGACAAGATTCTAATCCTAATATGGTATCCAATCTCCTCTTTTTGGAGCTATTTCTCTCCCTTTTGTCAGGTCCAAACTAAGCTTACGCAGGAAATCAAAATGAGGACCAAGATGCGATATCTTGATAATTTCATGACCAAGATACATCATTTAAACATAATGGACTAAAAAAGCAGTTAATAAACTACGAAGTGCAAATGTTGGGAACCTATGTGCAATTCTCTAAGGGGCAAAAAAAAAAAAAAAAGACATGGATTACACCCGCAAAATTACAAATTCTAAAGGTTGTTCTATCATTCTTTTCTTAGGAATTTTTTGGAGCAAGACAAAATAAAGAGAAGAATGAATAGAGCAATGATGTTCCGTGGAGAAGGGAAATCAATTATTTTTATCTAGTAAGAGTGGAAACATAAGAACTCCCCCGAAATAAATATATTTACCAAATCAAGAAAATTATATTGGAAAAGCCTCTAAATTAACTCAGAAATGGTATTTGCTCCAAAAAAAACAAGAAAAACTCAGAAATGGTAGATATATTTAAAGCCCAGAATATATTCCCATATTTTAGGGATCATGTTCACATCTCCATAGATATATTCAATTTTCCATAGTAAATATCAACACTATCACTGTTCATCTCTATTTCCACGTTACCTTCTCCACCAATGCAGCTCTTCTACATTTTCAAATCAAACGGTAAAGAATCTTCTTCCCTAATCCCCTCCATCCAAACCCCCTGTCAAGAACCTGCCTTCAAATCATCTCTTCTAACAAAGAACACGTTTGAACACAAAGAGAATGGTTAGTGTCTTCTTGTATTATTTTCAAGTATTGGGATTTTTTATCATATTTGAAAATCAAGAATATCGCAATTATTTGAGAACAAGGGCTTAATTTTCTGCTCTTTGAAAAAACAAAAAGAAACATCATGGCTTGTCTATTCATGGCTGCAAGAATTTCTTTCTCACTTTTTTCTTCTTTTCTGACATCTAAAACAGGGGAAGTTGCCTGTGTCGGAGAAGAAACTTTTCCGGAAAAAGAAGGTGGCTGCTCAACATCCATTTAAGCCCGTCAGAAGAGTACGCGAATTTTTTTCCTTATACCAATGGTTGTTTTTTTTTCCTTTAATTCAAGAAATCGAATTTCCTTATAGTATAATAAGGAAAGAGAGAGAGAGAGAGAGAGAGAGAGAGAGAGAGAGAGAGAGAGAGAGATCAGTTTACTTTGTAAATTTCTATTGCTAGTAGCTGAAACTAGACACGATTATCGACAGAACACTAACATTATATATTGGAAAACTATAAGAAAGAGACTTAAAACTTCATAAGTTTGTTGTAATTTATCATCCAACCATTAGTCATAATGAATATAAGTCCTCACCACAGTCCTCCATAAGGTTACCCGATGATCACTTCTCAACTGTGACTAATTCGGATTTCTGATCAATCATAGCAAATTAGGTTTGATGTTAAAACTTGAAAGTATGATTTTATACTGATAATTGTCCATAACCCTTTTATCATCTACTAATAATTGAGAACATTGTTATTGATCAGACGAAGGATACGAAAATTATTGCCTTATACCGATAACCCTTTTAAAAAATTTGCGGTGAGAATTGGTAAACTTCATTTGTTGCAAAAATGTACTCTTATTTTTTTTGTTCTTATTGAGATCCAGAATTATGTGAACGTTGTAAATTTTAACTTTCACGGCCTTGATTAGTCTCCTTGTCTTGTTTCTCATAAAGTTAAACCTTTGATGGACAAATATGTTTTTGTGAAGCCTACACGAAAAAGGATTACTTGCATGCAGAAGGAAAATACTATCAACAAGAAGCCCAAAAGAGAAAGTTGTCCTCCTATGAAGGTAAAAATTGAAGTTGACGAGATGCAGATAACATGGTAATTAGTCACAAATGTTTGTATCATTTCTTGAAAAATTATTCTAGTACTTGTTCTTAACTGTGATCATGGAGATACTGAATTATATCTGATTTATTATGCTTCTTTTTTTGTGTAAATTTTTTAGCTATGATGAAATGATGGAGAAAAATGTTGAGTCTTCACATGTGGATAGTGAAAAAACCAAGGAAAACAGGAAGCAGATAATGTGGTTAGTGGTAAATTGACAAAATATATTATTAGTTGCTAATAAATGTGATCACGGAAATTTCAATTATTATATGATATATTATGCTTCCCTTACCATTTTCTAGCTATAGCAAAAATGTGGAGACAAGTAGTGATTCTTCAATGGCTGGTTCTGATAAAGCAAAGTCCACCGCCCTGTTGGACAGAGCAAATGAATTTCTAGCAAAGTTGCCGTCAGATGATCCTAACTTTGTGAAGCTGATGCTCCCATCACAAGTTAGTGGCGGATTTTGGTTGGTAAGATTAATCATATGTACCCAATTTAAGTGCTCTTTGGGCTTTGAATTAAGTTCATCCTGGCTCAAACTTAATGGTAGTATTTGCTTTCAGCAATGGCCTAAGGATTTCTGCCAAAAACACATGCCCAAGAAAGATGAATACATTGTTTTGTTGGACGAGAATGAAAAAGAATATGACATCAAATATCTTGCACAGAAGAGTGGATTGAGTGGAGGATGGAGAGGTTTCTCCATTAAACATCAATTATCTAAAGGAGATGTGCTAATTTTCCAATTGGTCGACTCTAACAAATTTAAATTTAAGGTAACAAATTCAAACCAATACTTGTATTAATTGTCTCTTTTTGGATTGATTTGCAGTTTACTCATTTTGATTGGTATTATTTTCTTGTATAGGTTCATATTTTCAAAGCTAAAGGAGGCTCAAGAAAACTTGAAAGGGACAATGGCCTTTTGAACTCAGAAGGCAAAGTTACATCAGAAATTGCTAAGGGTATATGTGCTGTCCCAAGCTTTGTTGTTTTTCGTGTACATTTTTGCTTGATGCTATGTTTTCCACCTATAAAGAATCGACCACTGCTAATCATTTGTAATTTTATCATTTGAAGATGTGAAGGAAACTGAGAGTTTCAACATTCTTTGGAATGGTGAAGTCATAGACTCAGAGATATCGGAGCATGTTCGAAGGCAATACTATCAATTGTGCTGCAGTCAAAAATCAGGTCTTCATGATGGTCTTGTCAAATGCATAGATAAGAAGTTGGCCGCTGGCATAATATCTGAAACCGTAAAGATTGCTGATGCCATTAGAGCTGCCGAGATTACTGCCACCTCGTGCAATGATGTCCAACGATGGGATCAAACTCTCAAGGGCTTCGAAGGAATGGGCATGAATGTTGCATTTCTACGTGCAACTATAAAGAACATACTGGACTCCATCCAGCGCAAACAACAGGAGAAGATTAAACGAAAGACAAATGAAAGAGCTCAAGCTGAGAAGGAGATGAGAAATCTTGAAACCCAACTTGTGAATGTGAAAAAGAAGATCAGAGTTCTGGATGATGAAATCGATGTTATTAGAGCACAAAATGAAAAGCTTGAGCACTCATTCAAGGAAACTGCTATTGCTCCCTGGTGACAAGGTAGATTGAGGTTATTTAGTCTTGCTTGCTATCATGATGTAAAAATTGATACTCATGACTCATGAGTTCTGATACAAAAGACTAGCTTGGATGAGATTGGAATATGTTATTTGAATCGCTGTTTAATGACTGAATGTATCTTCTGCTATAACAAGTTAAAAAGCAAGCAAGATTGCTCTCAAAATTTGCCAATTGCGTCTTGGATGTTACATGAAAAATTTAGAGCATATATATAAGATATAGGCTGAAAGCATGAGAATTGAGACCTGAAGTCACAAGTTTGCCTACGTTTCTCCTTGATCCGGAAATCTCTTCTCTCTCTTAAAATAGTTCTCAAACCAAAATCAGATCAAGAAACCCTAAAAACAGCAACACCGAGGACAAATTTACAAATCACTGGCCTCCCCATTATCTATTTTTCTATAAATTAGTAACAATTAAAGAAGAAGAAATTTTTCTACTTGGTCTGATGTACCTTATCCTTTTGTCAAGTTACCTACATCTCTAACTACATAAGGCGTCGAAGGTCTTGCTACAGTGATTTCGCTGGTTATTTTGTAATTTGGCTGTTCGATTTGTCCTTCTTTGTCCTGTGGTCCAATGTGTAGCCGTCAACGTCCTCTGCTCTCAATCTGTGCCCGTGAAGGTGTGAAGCTCCAGTTAGAAGTTATAAATCAATTGTCCGGCTTTGTTCTATTAAATCACCCGTGCTCCCTGCTTTGTTCGATTAAATTAAGCCCTCTTCATTATTAAATTAAAGCTGCTCACTTGTTCGATTAAATTAAATGCTCGATACAGACTGATAATTAGTTGTATTAAATTAAAACTACTCAATTATTAAATTAAAGCTATTGTGTTTTTAGATTGAGTAGCATGGCATAAATGTGCTCAATACAAAGTGATAATTAGTTGTGTGTCTTATTAAATTAAATCTAATTAGAGCTTTTGTGTACAAGATTGATCTCTCAATTATTCAATTAAAGCTACTCAATTATGAAATTAAAGCTATTGCATTTTCGGTGATAATTAGTTGTGTGCCTTATTAAATTAAATCTAATTAGAGCTTTTGTGTATAAGATTGATCTCTCAATTATTAAATTAAAGCTACTCAATTATTAAATGCTCGATACAGACTGATAATTAGTTGTATTAAATTAAAACTACTCAATTATTAAATTAAAGCTATTGTGTTTTCAGATTGAGTAGCATGGCATAAATGTGCTCAATACAAAGTGATAATTAGTTGTGTGTCTTATTAAATTAAATCTAATTAGAGCTTTTGTGTACAAGATTGATCTCTCAATTATTCAATTAAAGCTACTCAATTATGAAATTAAAGCTATTGCATTTTCGGTGATAATTAGTTGTGTGCCTTATTAAATTAAATCTAATTAGAGCTTTTGTGTATAAGATTGATCTCCCAATTATTAAATTAAAGCTACTCAATTATTAAATGCTCGATACAGACTGATAATTAGTTGTATTAAATTAAAACTACTCAATTATTAAATTAAAGCTATTGTGTTTTCAGATTGAGTAGCATGGCATAAATGTGCTCAATACAAAGTGATAATTAGTTGTGTGTCTTATTAAATTAAATCTAATTAGAGCTTTTGTGTATAAGATTGATCTCTCAATTATTCAATTAAAGCTACTCAATTATGAAATTAAAGCTATTGCATTTTCGGATTGAATACCATAACATAAATGTGCTCGATACAAAGTGATAATTAGTTTTGTGACTTATTAAATTAAAGCTAATTAGAACTTTTGTGTATAAGATTGATAATATTTGTTAGCTATTGTTAGCTTTAAGATTGAATATCATAATATAACGTATATGTGCTCAATACAAAATGATACTTAGTTGTCTACCTTATTAAATCCATTAAATTAAACTCTCTCGATTATTAAATTAAAGCTACTCATCAGATCTTACATGGTTCTTCTTTGTTCCTTTCACATTACGTGGCGCAATTCTCCTTTGAGTGTGTCAAATTTTGCCTGACGTGTTGCATGGTTACAAATTACACAGTCAAATTTTGCCTTACGTGTTGCATGGTTACAGATTACACCTTGCAGATTGCACTGGGTCAAATTTCATCTTACGTGCTTACAGCTTACGCATTACAGCTATATTTGGTTCATTCGGTGATTACAGATATGCTTGCTTCGTTTGGTTCTTTTATCATAGTGGACTTGCAATCATTACGTGGATTTAATGCATGCATGTGCTTGCTTTTACCAAAGCACAGGCTCTTTGTATAGTTAAGCACTCTGTGTGCTATATCTACATTAGCTTTTCCACCGTCAGTTTCTTTGCTTTGACTTTCTCTACGTGCATACCAGCAACTATTATAATGTTTTAGAGATGTTTCTCTTTTGTCCTGCGTCTTTCTGTTAAGCCTCCATCTTGTGCCAGCTTTTGGTGATTTTTGTTTCCAGTTTTCTCGTTCTCGCTCGCTTCAATCAGGTGCTGCCTGTTTTTCTTTACTGTATTTCTCCACTTTTGCGCCTAATATAGCTGTTTATTACGTTGTTCCTTCGGTGAACTTTTTGCTGTTTCACTGTGTTTGTTTATTTTTGTTTCGTATGCTTCAGATTATGCTTTTATCATTTTCTCTTCCCCATCATTTCCATTTCTTTGTTGCAAGTTTTTAGTTTGCATGGACTCTGACTTTTCTTATGTTAGCTACTTCCATGTTATATTTATCTTTTCTGTGATCTTATCGGTTTATTCCATGCAGCTCAGTTCAACCATCCTATTCGAAACTTATTGTTCAGGTAAAGCAATCTCTCCTTTACTTATTTGTTCCTCATCTGCTTAGTGCTTAGCCTGTTCTACTTCGTTGTGTTTTATTTTCTATGTTTGTTATCGTTTTGCTTATTAAATGGTAATCATCTCTTTCATTCACGCTTGTTTTGTCTCCTCCAAGAAACTTTAGATGATTTATGATTGTGATTGTTGGATGTCATGGATAACAGAATTTTCTTAATTTTGGCTACAATTGCATATGGGTCGGAAACGTAAATTTTCCTCAGAAGATGAATATCGTTTAGAAAAAAGCCGTCGTGATCGCGGAAGATATATTAGAAAATTAGTTCGACATAAAAATGCAGCTCTTTTGGATATTGAACCCCAGAGTGCAGAAACGCAGGTTTTACCTATGACCACTGCTCCTCAGACAACTGAGCACAATCTTTTTGATGTTCCTGTTCATCATGATTTGCCAGCTAAACATGCAGTCGGCTGTTTCTGTTTGGATTTGCCTGTGTTTTCACTTCCAGATAACACAGATATTCCATCAACTTCAACTGTGTCCAGCATTGATCCATGTAGTATTCTTCCCTTATTGTTATGTGCTCTTTTTTTGTGTCCTTTTTTCCCCTGACCTATAGCAGGCTTGATCATCTTGTTAATATTTTATTCATATAGTTTGTCCAGCTATAAACGATGATTCGGTTTCACAGAGTTTCTTTAATTCAGTTTCGTCACATGTTCATGTACACCAATTTCCTCTTCCTCCTCATTCAGGTAGTAGTGATATCGTTCTTTAAATCATCCACTCACTATCAATATGAAATCAGAGAAACATGCTAGCTCACTCAATCACTTAATTTCTCCATAAAATATTCAGCTTGCATTTCAAACTTTCAATTTTCAGCCTCAAACTCATCCATAAACGAAGGATCTAATATAGCAACATCTTCAAACCTTCGACCGGGTATCTTATCAATTTTCAATCTTGCTCCTATATCCTATTTATACTGGTCAATATACTTTTATTTCTTGCATAACCAGATACTGGCCATGCTGTATACTTTTAGGTAATCATCGCCGTCGAACAAATATACCGGTCGAACAAATATACCGCTCATAGAGCAGATACAATCAGAGCCAAGTATATTGCCATTTGTTCCAGATTGTATTCACTGCCATGCTAAACGGTATTACATGGAGCTGCCTCGATTCTGCTGTGCTTCTGGAGAGATTAAATTAGCACCAACCAAAATGCCTGATAGATTAGTACAGCTTTATAAAGCAAACACTCCTGAATCAAAAGAATTCAGACAATGTGTTAGGAGTTATAATAACATGTTTGCTTTCACATCTCTGGGGGTTCATTATGATAAAGATCTCAGCAAGAGGAATGATGGTATCTATACTTTTAGGGTGCAAGGACAGATATACCATTTTATGAACTCATTATTTCCTTCTGATGATGACAAGGCATCAAACTTGCAACTGTATTTTTATGATACAGAACATGAGTTAGCAAATAGAATGGCTATCTCAGGCAAATTCAAAGAGTCTATTGTACAACAGCTGAGGTCTATACTTGATGAAAATCCATATTCTGCTTTTATTCGAAGCTTGACAGAAGTTCAGGACCTAGACAGATATCGGATATTTCTAAAGTCTGACAGTATATGCCGCTCTACTTTTTAACAACATTCATCCCACAACAATCAGCAAGTGAAGCACTATCTCAGCAAGTCATACAGAGCACGCCACACACATTGCTAACAAGACCAACATCTCCCCTAAATAATACGCCAGAGGAGACTGTTTCAGACACAAACATCACCGAAGCATCTGCATCTTCAACCCCAACCACTGACAAAACAATCTCGCCACATCCAAAGCTGCTAGAGACCTCATCCTCCATCAAGCGCAATCTTGAGGCAGATTTCTCTGAAAGCACAAAGCATCAAAAACTAAACTAAATAGTTTACATTCCAGTTGGATGTAAAACAAAAAATTGTACTTTTTGTTTACGAATCATAGCAGCTTTCTACAATTTTGTTCTGTACAAATAACAACTAACTTTTGTATTAAGCTGCAATTCCCAATGATCATGTATATATAAAAACGCATGGTTTTCTACTTTCCTGTTTATAATCCATCTCTTACACAAACATCTTCTTTACAAAAAAACCACCAGTTAACACTCACCAACAAGATAATATGGGCACCCCGCGACACCCGCGGGGTCCAGCACCTAGTATAGTATAGTATGCCATTCCTCAACTCCTCGGCAAGCGTGCCATGCAATCAGCTAGCCTTCGGCCACCATCTACAAGCTCATTATCAACAATGATATAATTGCTGGAAACGTATGTCAATGACCATAAAAGTAAAGGTCCACATGTTCACTTGCAGGAACACAGAATGGGACCATTAAAGATGTACACACTTGTTGGGGGGAGGGGGGGGGGTGTGGGGGTTATCTTTAGATCTTTGCTAAAATATTTGGCGGGGGCAAACTCTAATTTTTATAAGCATATTATTGAAGACTCTTAATATTGGGATAATTTCATAAACCTCCCCTAGAGTTTGTAACAATTGTAGTCACCTCTCTTGAGGTTTGAAAAATTACACTTACCTCTCTTGGTGTTATGAAAAGACGAAAATAGTTTTGACAACTCTATAAATCCTAAATGAAAAGTGGGTGTTAAGGAAAAATAAATCCGCATTTTGTAAATATTTTTTTTAACCAATAGCTCTAACCTCATCTCACTTAGTACATTGTATTCAATTCCTAAATCATTTAAATGGACATCTTACTTAATTAGTTTTATAAATAACCTACTAATAGGGATGCATTTGTTAAAATAGTTTCTTCACAACTTACTTAGCAGAGGAAAAAGGAAGTCCAAACATTAAAAAATGATGCCTTGAAATATGACCTAAATTTTGCTACGAAAGACTACTTTAAATTTTTTTACTTAGCAAGTAATGCTGACATTTGATTTCTTTTGTCATTTAATTTGTTTTCCGAATCAAATAAGGGCAATATAGGATATTCATTAAACTTTTTGTGCTCACATCACCATTTGTTATCAAAACATATTTTTTAGGAGAGATTTATATAATTTTTCAAATTTTAAGGAAGGTGGCTACAATCGTTACAAACCTCAGGGAAGGTTTCTAAAATTATCCCCTTAATATTAAGGGGATACCAAGGGATTTCCAAAAATCTCGGGTGGCAATTGCACCTATCCGCCCCCATGGATCTGTTATTGCACATGTATCTAAATTTATTTTAACAATATGAAATAATTATTACCAAAGAAAAAACATATCTCTTTGAGGTTTTACTTCTCAAAATTGTGATATAAATTTGTTTGGATTGCTTCTTATTAGCCAAAATTTATTTGCTTACATAATCATTACAATTTCCAACACACCTTTTTATCTTCCCAATATCTTTTTATCTCACATACATCACATCACAAAAAGTGCTACAGTAAAAATATCCCAAATAATCTCAAATAACTTACAATCCAAACAGTTATATCACAATTTTGAGAAGTAAAACCTCAAAGAGATATGTTTTTTCTTTGGTAATAATTATTTCATATTGTTAAAATAAATTTAGATACATGTGCAATAACAGATCCATGGGGGCGGATAGGTGCAATTGCCACCCGAGATTTTTGGAAATCCCTTGGTATCCCCTTAATATTAAGGGGATAATTTTAGAAACCTTCCCTGAGGTTTGTAACGATTGTAGCCACCTTCCTTAAAATTTGAAAAATTATATAAATCTCTCCTAAAAAATATGTTTGATAACAAATGGTGATGTGAGCACAAAAAGTTTAATGAATATCCTATATTGCCCTTATTTGATTCGGAAAACAAATTAAATGACAAAAGAAATCAAATGTCAGCATTACTTGCTAAGTAAAAAAATTTAAAGTAGTCTTTCGTAGCAAAATTTAGGTCATATTTCAAGGCATCATTTTTTAATGTTTGGACTTCCCTTTTCCTCTGCTAAGTAAGTTGTGAAGAAACTATTTTAAGAAGTTGCTAGTCATACGTACATAGCTAACATTGTACGTATGTCTCTCTTTTTCTTTTTTCCTCCTATATAAGAAGGTGCTAGTCATAAATTCTTCCCTTTCTCTACTAAAAAAAGAAAAAGCAGGTGCTAGACATAAATTCTACCCCTTACCTCCTTAAAAAAAAAGAAACAAGTGTTAGACATAAACAATAATGACAAGTTCATTGTCAACAATTATAACTTTCTAATAATCATTTGATAAAAAAAAATGAAAAAAATTCTTCTATCAAAAATGTCCTCGCAAAATGGTTTAAACTCACCAAAAGAGCTCAAACAAAATCAAATCAAAATGTTTCATTCCCTTTAAATTATTAAATGTATTCTCCAAAATCATTTTCTTCATTGTCTCAACAGAATGATTCCATACGGACATGTACACGATAAGCTTGACTACGCAGCTAATTAATCACCTTCTCGACTTTCGATGTAAGTGTAGGTCCCCCTTTCAAGTAAGCGGTGGTTGAGTTTTCTCTGAGTTCTTCTTGAACTTTTCAGATTCAGTTCTCCTCCTTTTAATATAGAATAGAATAGATGTGGGTTTATCATGTTTAAAAAAAAAAAAAAAAGACTTTCAATGTCTTTAATCCTACACCAGAAAATAATACTCCCTCCGTTCCACTTTGATAGTCCTATTTTTCCTTTTCATTTGTTTCAAATTGTAATCCACTTTCCAATTAAAGAATGTAATTGTATTTTAATTTTCCTAAAATACCCTTATTTAATGTAAGTTGTTGTTACTATAAACCTACCCCATTTAATGAGAGTTGATTCTTTTTTTACCATCAATTTAAGTTCCCATAAAGTTGTACTCTAATTAATGTGAGGGTATTTTAGGAAAATAGTTACATAAATTGATTGTTCCAACAAAATTAATTACTTTTTATTAAATTGTGTGAAAAAAGAACCAGAACTATCAAAGTGGGACGGAGGGAGTACTACTGACAACCCGGAGTGGGGTCCCCAGTCCAAAAGACAAATACTCCACGTCATTTCATCACACAAGATTAAATCAAATTTGGAGACCGTCACTTGCCACGTCACCTCTACGACGTTGCTTTCTTGAACAACTAAACTAAGGCACCGTCACCGTTGCTCAACAGTTAAACCAGAAAAAGAAGGCGCAAAAGTATACCCAAAAAAGGCAAAAGAAAGAAAAAAAGGAAAAAAAAAAAACAAAACAAAAAGGCATTCCCAGCAAAAGTTTTCGTTCACTGATATGAATGCTGATCAGTTATTGAACAACTCTTCTTCTTCTTCTTCTACCGATCGGAGGCTGAGGATTCTTGCCAAGCACCTCCAATCAACTTCATCATCAGCCATGGAGAGCAATACTGTTGTCTCTGCTTCACCAACTTCTGCTGCTGGTGGCTCTGTTTTTGCCCATATTGTTCAGGCCCCTGAAGATCCCATTCTTGGGGTACTTTTTCTCTTTACGTTCTTTTTTTTTCGTGATATAATAAATAGGTGGATAAAACACTGAAAATACTTGTAGTATTATTTGGGATTACTAAATTTCTTGGTAGTTGAGGAAATCCCAGTTGGGAAAACATGGAAAAGATCGTGGCTTTGAATTCTGTATCAGGGTCTTTATAGAGATCGTGTTATGTTTGTGTTACCTGATATGTTATAGAAATGGAATTTTTTTTATGGGTGTTCTTTATCTTTATATCAGCAAAATTGTGAGGGAAATGATGGAAAAGAAAAAGATTGCACTGTTATAGTGTTTGAATTTGTTATATTTCTCTGTAGTTGTTGATATTGAATTTGGACTTCTGGTAGAGGTTTAATTACAACCTAGAAAGTGCAGATGTTTAAAAAAAAATTTAACTTGGATGTGGAAATTTTCTCAATCTCTTTTTCTGTTCTATTCAGTTCTGCAGTCTCTGCAGTTTAACATGTGTTTAAGCCTTTTAGCATATTATCATGGTTGGTAAAAGTGGAGTAACACTCCAAAAAGAAAACTTTGGGGTTATTTGCAACTTCGTAGCGCATAAATTCTAGGTTATGCAAGTTGAACACTTTCTAGTTCACCCTAGTTATTTAAATTAGCACAAACTAGCTGTTTATCATTTGGTATTTTCCGCTGTTTTTTGAAAAGTTCTTGGTTTATAAGATTCAATAAAACCTGGAGAAAGGTAAAGAGAAGAAGAGAAGAATTCTTATATGCAGTGCTACATGGTTTGCTGGTGCAATTGTGTTTTCTTGCTATAAGTTTTAGATTTTGGAAGTATTATTATCTGAAAGTTTTCATATCTTTGTAATTAGGTAACTGTTGCTTACAACAAAGATCCAAGCCCTGTGAAGTTGAACTTGGGTGTAGGCGCTTACCGAACTGAGGTGAGATCTCTTTTGGTTACGCTGTTGTTGCTTGATTCTTATGTACTACTGGGAATTGAAAAGACTTTGGATCCAAGTAGTGTAGACCCTGATCTCCTTTAGCATTTTGTATTAGCAATCATATTTTTCATCTTAACTACCAAAATAGTGATTATTATTATATTTGCACTTACACACCCACTACCCGAAATGCATACTAGGAGATTTTGTTGGGTAGACGCCATGTAGATTTTTATGATGTGGCGTGTAATTGAATGGTTATTGTTGCTAAAATGCCATTGTGAGCCAGCTGTGTAGAATCTCCTTGTCATAGCTGTGATCCTAATCTTATTTTGATGTCTTCAACAGGAAGGGAAACCTCTCGTTCTGAATGTTGTTAGACAGGCAGAACAGCTACTAGTTAATGACAGGTGTGATGTATGATATTTCTGGAAGTCAATTGGTTTATTCATTTAAAGAAGGTAATTGAGAACTAAATCATGTGCAGCTCTCGTGTTAAGGAATATCTGCCAATTGTGGGGCTGGCAGACTTCAATAAATTGAGTGCCAAGCTCATTCTCGGTCCTGACAGGTAAATCATCAAATAGTAAATTAAATAAACTCTTGAACTTTGGGTTTCTGATCTTCTATTTTGGCTACTTAACTCCCATAATGTTCTTTCTGGATGAATAATTCGAATTTGTTCTCAATTTTAACCACCATTTCAAGTTAGAATTGCGTGAAAATCCAATTCTTCTGAAATGGTGAATTAGAGTCGAGGCTCTTTTCCTTTATAGTGGATGTGAAGACAGGTGGGTTGGTCTGTTTGGTTGTCTTAATGATTGGAAGTATAGTAGTTTGTACCATTCTATAGATTATTGGAAAACTCATGTAGTAGTATCTTTTATAGTTCATTATGAAGCTTTGTGGCAATGACTATGTATATGAACTTTAATGCCTAAATTTAATGTCAATGATTGGCCAAGAACTCATGCAGATAAGCAGGAAGTAATTTGAATTTGTGCATTGGCATCTTTGAAAACTAATGCATTTCTGGTAGACAGAAATCTGTAAATGATCAATCCAACAGACGTGTTCTGTTAAAAGTTGTTTAGAGAGAAGAGAAACTTTTAGTTTTTCTTGTGAGCTAGTCTTAGTTGATACCTGTGTTGGAAGGGCATTGTGTCTGATGAACCTTTAAAAAAAATGTGCCTTTTAGAGTTGGTTGAGTATGTGATGTTACAAACTACATAGAATCTTATTTTGCATAATTTCTGCTATTTAAGTCCATACTGTGGTTGAACATCATTTCTGACTTTTTTCTTCCTTGAAAACAGCCCTGCTGTTCAAGATAACAGGGTTACTACTGTCCAGTGCTTGTCTGGAACAGGATCACTGAGGGTTGGAGCTGAGTTTTTGGCACGACATTATCATGAAGTAAAGTGCTAAAATTTTCTACTTTTCCATAACAAAAACAGTCTAGTTATTCTCTACTGTTCTTTTTTACCGGCATTATTGTGATTTCATTGCAGCGGACCATATACATTCCTGTTCCAACATGGGGAAACCACCCAAAAGTTTTCACTCTGGCAGGTTTATCTGTGAAAAGTTACCGGTATTATGATCCAACTACCCGTGGACTCAACTTTCAAGGTTCAGATATGTGTTTGATGTAACTGAATGATTTAGTTTGATTTGGCATATGTTTTAGAACAGCTGACAAAAGATAATAGCTAATGGGGAAGTGAACTCTTACTGGCTCAAAATGGTCTTTTGTCAGTTAAAAATGTGAAAGTATTGGGAAATTGTGATTTATTTTCTGCTGGTAATGTTTTCACATGGGGAATAAAAATGTACCATTTGGATAAACAGTGCTGCACCTTTCATAGAAAACAACTATTCCCCTCTTACTTTCTTTGTTCTGTTAAATGACTGATTCCTCAAGGCAAAGTTCCACGGTCTACACCATCTCATGAAGAGCCCTGCTTTTGGTAAACTATTTGAAGTGTTGTATCATTGTTGCTGAATGAAAGAATCAACTTTCACAGCTCTGTCAGATTTTCTGTTTAACATTTAAAATAATTTCTTCTACTTAGAAAATTTCTTATGTGAGAATGCTTCTAGTTACTTCTTCATCTTGTCATATTTGCAGAGGAAAAGCATCTCATTTAAGAAGATTATAATCTAGTGAGCTACAGGATGCTGTTCTTCTATTTTCTCGATTTTGGGCTTTTGTTGAGCGATTAAGAACAGGAAATTTGTCGATAAAACACCAACTTTGTTGATACACACTATGACCAATTAATAATGTATTGTTCCTGTTAATTTGAAGTTTGAAGGAGGAGGAACAATGAAATAGATTTAAAACATGAGGACAAGAAGCCTGTTTTGGATTAGATGCAGGGATAGCCATAACCATGTAAGATAGAGAGTTAGGATTCATGTAAACTAGTTGAAATTCTCTGAGGACAGCATCATAGTGCTGAGTTTGCTGATAATAAACCCATGAAACATGTACCACTTTTCATACCTGTATTTGCATCTGCCTCCTTGTTCAAAAGTTTAAAGTATCCTTTTTGTTAACTAATAGGGTTGTTGGAAGACCTTCAATCTGCTCCATCAGGGGCTATTGTACTTCTGCATGCATGTGCTCATAATCCAACTGGTGTGGATCCTACTCCTCAGCAATGGGAACAAATCAGACAATTGATGAGATCTAAAGCACTCTTACCTTTCTTTGATAGTGCTTATCAGGTTGGCTATATCTCGTGCCTAAACGTAAAATCATATTAGACACACAAGTTCATGACATTGGTGTCCAAAAAAGGTGTTTTGTTAGGCATCATTTGTAATTGTCTGAAATGTATACATGTTGAACATTTCAGGGTTTCGCAAGTGGAAGCCTGGATGCAGATGCACAATCTGTTCGTATGTTTGTTGCTGATGGCGGTGAATGCCTGGTAGCTCAAAGTTATGCAAAGAACATGGGCCTTTATGGTGAACGTGTTGGTGCACTGAGCATTGTAAGTCTGATCTGACTTTGCATTGGAAGTGTATTTCCTTTGATTGCTAGAACATAATGGCTATAGATCCTAGTGCGAGTTCAAAGTATCATTCTTTTTCTAAAATTAGCACATCATCCATCTGTATTGTTAGATTCCTGTACGTGACTGCTTAAAATATGAAAATCTACAGGTGTGCCGGGCAGCCGATGTGGCAGGCAGAGTTGAGAGCCAGTTAAAATTGGTGATTAGGCCAATGTATTCAAACCCCCCAATACATGGTGCATCTATTGTGGCAACAATACTCAAGGACAGGTAGCATTTTGTTTGTATGCATCTGGTCTACTCTATGACAGGCTAATATGGATCAATTAGAAGCAAAAAGTGCTTAATAATTTAATGTCTCACCAATCAGAAATATTTCTTGGAAATAATTATTATTATGGTAGGGTAATTGTTTGATATGCATTTAGCATTCTCTTATACTAGGGAAAGCATGCATTTGTTAGATGCAGGCCATTAAGGTACTGATTAGTCCCATGTCTTACCAACTTAAAAGATTTCCTGGAGAAAGTTTTTACTTCTGTATGAAAATTCCTCTAGATATTTCTCAAAGGCTCAGTTTTATGATTGCAGAAACATGTTCCATGAGTGGACACTAGAGCTGAAAGCAATGGCAGACCGCATTATCAGCATGCGCCAGCAATTATTTGATGCTTTACGTGCTAGAGGTAAATATATTATATTTGCTTGGTGGTGCCTTGGTTTGCCCTTTTTTATCTTGCTGCCAATTGCATTCTGTTTTTTAAGAATTTTAGCTTTTTGTCTGGTGCATTTGGAATGGCTTTAAAAACAATGCTGCCTACTGTATTAGCAGACTGGGGGCTTTTCTCCAATTCTATAAAATTTTCCAGGAGATTTGTTTGTCTTTACACTTGTTTGAGTTATGATATAGATTATTTGCATTCTTCAATGAAAAGATGCATAACTGTGCATTACCCTGCTTCGCAGGAACCCCTGGTGACTGGAGTCACATTATCAAGCAAATTGGAATGTTCACCTTCACTGGACTTAACTCCGAGCAGGTCGCCTTCATGAGGAAAGAATACCACATTTACATGACATCTGACGGGTAACAATCTCACTTTTAGGACTCAAAACATATTCCTTCTAGTACCTGAAAAAGTAGAAGAGTGAAAGTAAAAGTTCAAAACTTCTCTCATGGGAAAAGAACAATGCCATCCCATGGCATGTTTTGTTCTATGTAAGCATTTCATTATTTATAAACATGTTTTAGGTCATTCAGACAGGTAGATCTTTTTAGCTTCCCTTCTTATTTTGCTAATTCCTTGTCAAACAAGGAGTTATTGAAGGTTAAACCATAGTTTTTAGCAACATTCTGCTCAACCTCCAATGATATTGCTTGCTTTTCATTGACATTTCACTTGTGCTTCTTCGATCTTTGAGACATCGACTTAGTCTCGTTATGCAGTCTAGATCTTCATCTCGTAACATCGCATTTCTTGACTGTGCAGGCGAATTAGCATGGCTGGTCTGAGCTCAAGAACAGTTCCACATCTTACAGATGCAATACATGCTGCAGTTACAAAAGTTGCCTGAAAGAGTGGTTACCATCCGTCTATATTGAGCATCCTTCCCCTTAAGTTACTATGTAAACCCCATTTTGTTGTAATAATAATAACCCCAAGAACGGCAGAAATTAAAAGAGTAATAGTCTGACTCAGTTTTTGATTAAAAAAAAAAAAAAAAGTCTTCTGTATTCATAACTCAAACCGATTTTTGGGCGATAAAATTGCAATGGCATAGTTGTTTTCTTGATGTGCAGCTTCTGTGGTGTTTACTTGCCATATTCAGTGAAAGTTTCAACCAGATGAAAATCCCTGGAAAACAATCTGGCAAAGAGAATTAAGTACATGCTTGGAAAGTGACTGGACTAGTAGCGTCTTTTAACACATTCCATATTTGGTCTCAAGCCCTTTCTTGGGGACTGAAATTGCGGCCTATACTTCAGCTAGATTTTCTAGCAGTATTGGTGTTTCACATTTACTAGAAATTTTTTAGCAAATTCAAGCAGAGATCTTCAGATATCTCGAATGGCTACATGTGGATGAAAGTTAAAATTTGTGGGGAAACTCATGAATCAAAGCTAGTATTTTTTACATTTACTAGATCAGCAAAATCCCATTGGATTGATTGCAGCTCAAGTTCAAGAATTTAGGAAAACAAGAACCCCCCCCCCCCCCCCTCCTCCAACCCCACAAAAATAAAACCCCCAAAACAAATTCTATGATTAAGCTTTCCTAGATCTTTCATCTTCTTGAATGTGCAACATAGCCATAGACCATATTGCACTGAAAGTCCAACAATTTCGAAGAAATTAACTTTCCACTGAAGTTGGCAGCTTCAAGTCCTCTATAGGTTGGTCCCTTGCTTAGGATGACGTCATGTTGCAATGGCCAAAGGGGATCTTTTTTGTTCTCTTTTCTTTTGTGTTATGTGAAAGCCTCGCCTATTTTCTCCGTCGACATAAAATTAGCCTTTACAAAGCATTTATAAATAATGCGTAGAGTCTCCAGGAATATTTTGTACCTCTCTTGCTAATCATAATATATAGTTTAATTTTCACGTAACATTCTTAAATGAGTTGCGTGTCAAATTTTGCCAAACAATGACTAACATTATTTTTCTATTTTTTAAAAAACTTGTCTCTACAAGATTCATCTAGTATCTATATGTCGCAAGGGTAGTATATAACTTGAATTCATCATTTATAATTTTAATTAATCCTATCTACTTTACATATTACAATCAAATGAAATGGCATCTGAGGCCAATTTTTTCCTATCACAGAAGTTGACGAAGATCTTTGTGCTGCTGTTTTCTTAAAGAGTATGATTGAGCTTGTTATTTGACTGTTTTTCTACACAAGTCCATCTCAACATAAGAAACTTCTTTTCATTACTTTTATTTTTAAAGACAAACATAATATAATACAAATGACAGTTTTAATCACAACTTCTTTTGCTAAAGAGAGTAAGCTCTAGCAAATCCTTTTACCTCCCTTTGTGGATCTTGGTGTTTGCCATTCACGTATGATTAACCGTTTATAAAGAATCATTTTCCTTTTTTGTTTTTTAAGCATGCTATTTAATTAAACTCCAACTGTTACTATAATTAATTACTCCCTCCGTCCCGAAAATTGACAACTTATTATCAATAGTGTCTAATTTTTTAAGAATTCATCAGCACTTTCTATTTTGCCCTTCATTGGAACACAAAAAGATGGATAATAGATGGAAAAAACATGACAGCGGAGTCCATATATTTATTGGTTCACATGACTTATTCTAGCTAGAATTAAAGCGTGAAAACACGAAAAGGCAATCATTTCAAAATGGTTAGTAGTGCGTGCATCTCAATCAACTGAACAACAAAGTTGCAAGTTTTGGTAGAAGACTTTTTGGATACTTTTTAGTCAGTGAGACAGGGGTAAGCTTTGGAAATTATTGATAAAGTACACAATCATTTGTGGCAAGTGACAAACATTTTGGGAAAAACCAAAATGAAAAATATGACACTTTTAATGGGACAGAGGGAATATAAAGATTGTGTCTAGCAAAAAAAGGGGGAAAAAAAACTGGGTGATATTTACTGATGCGTGGCAATGTTAGGCTTTTCTAACTGGAGTTAGAAACCGAACCAACACTTGGACAGAGGCAAGCAGCCACGTTAGGATTTGTTTCAACCGCTGCAAATATGGCAAGGGACACAATGGACAAGGCAATATAAGGACAGACAATTTGTAGCTGAAACCTGACATTACCACAGGCAGACAAGCCCCAAAATAGAACTGGAAAAGACAAAGCAATATCTGTTTGTTGTCCCTATTCAAGATGAAGTTTGTCCATATAACTCAAGTGCAAGCATTGTTTATTGGACGCCAAAGAACATTCTTTAACAATTGATTTCACAAAATACATTAATCTTAACAAGATATGGTTCTAGGAACTATATAGAATGGTAGAATCACGACTGTGTACATCTTTCAACTTTATACACCAGCAAGCACTGCTGTAACAACCTGCCAGCTGCTGCTGCTGCTACCTGCAACCTTTCAACAGATACAAAGAGGACTTGAGAATATAATGGCTATCGACAATTTCCCAGTTTCTGCTCCTTTTCCAGGTGTCTCACAGCACTAAAATCAAGAGCTCTCCACTCTGTCAGCAAATGCCACTATACACTTCTGCAGGAACCTGCAAGTGCTACCATTACCTGCAACCTTTCAACAGATACGAAGAGGGACTTGAGAAGCTAACGCCTGTTGACAATTTCCCAGTCTCCACTCCTTTTCCAGGTGTCCCACATTCACTAAAATCGAGTGTTCGGCACTCCGTCTGCAAATGCCAGTGTATACAATATAAGCTTTTGAAATGGACAAATAACAGTGTACTATCCATGCTCCTGTTGAATCTAGAGGCTGCATGCAGTAAAGACAAGTGTGCTTCTTGTATCTGACCAAAATGTAATAGAGAATACCAAGACAGCTGAAGCAGTAATCTGAAGATGGATTATACAGAGCAGAGGCTCCAGCTTAGGATAGTTTTATTTTGTGGTGGAGTGGACAAAAAACTCAAAAGTTGGTAGATGCTTTCAACTTTCTTAAACCACACCTTTTTTTTAAGGGATAATTTCATCAGCAATATTGGAATTTAACCATACCATGACATTTGATCCCACGGTTGAATGATGCTCCTGTTGACATTTCAAAAGGTCGTTCTGCTGTTTATCAGCATTCAGGATTTTGCTGCTTTTTTTCAGTATGGTTTCAGGAGTTTCATCCCCCAAAACTTCCTGTGCATTTGCAAATGCTGAAGCAGTATGCTCACTCAACTGCTTCATCAACCCAAGAGCATCGTAGCTTCTGTCGCCAGGGCTCATAAGATACTCAATATCCTGTAATACTTCAGCCATCAAGACCAAACTCAAAAAAAAAAGGGAAAGAAACAGCTAAAAGCACCCACTCAAAGGTGCAAAACAACTATCTCTCAGAATGTTTAGTACCTCAATTGTGATGTCTGTATCAACTCTTGGGCCTGGCAGAAAAGTATTAAAGAACCACGGGGACTTCCAGGCAGAAGGAGATTCTATACTTCTTCTAAAAGGTGTTTCTCCAAATCTACAAGGAAAAAAAAAAAAAGAAAACAAAATTACTAATCAGGTGCAGCTAATTGTACAGAAGGCTAATAAAAGAAACTAAAGTGATTCAGAAGTAAAAAGCTGCAGTCACTGTACATGCTAATGTTTTCAACACCACAAATGTTCCCTGAAGTTTCAACCTTCTTCCCCATCGGGGTTGATGAGGAAGCTAATTGCATTGATGCAGTGGTGACCACATTAAGACCATCCTTCTTTCCAGATATCCGAGGTGAACAAACAATAGACAAACATCGAGTCTCTGATGAAGCTGCTCCTTTGTGCAATCCAGCATCTAGTCTTCCAGAGTACTTGTTACCACATGCTTTAGCACTCAGACCAAATGCTTTATCACTTGTTGTTCCACATCGGTCAGGAGAGAAGAATAAAGTATCGTTCATGTCATGTTCAACAAGGACACCAGACGGCTGGTTCATCTGAATAACATGAAAAGAAAAAAGGGGTAAAAAGAGGACAAAGGAAATAAAATTAAGAAAAAATTAAAAGTTATGTATAAAGAATAATTAAGTCAATTCCTGAATATGGCACATCAACTAGAATATATGCGCTATTTCCTAAAACCAGCTAGCCTGAAAAGAAGGGGTTCATCTGAAACCAATTTTAACAAGAGTTTAATTTGAAGGTTAAGAGTACAAATGGTGACTGACCACCCCTTGACTGTAATCATTTGTCTAACAAACTAAAGATCCAAATTTTTACAATCTGCTAAATGCTATATTAGATAAGGGTCAAAATTAGGTGGGTGTCATTTTCAGCCTACACTAATGGAACCAACTCACCTGAAAGAAATGTTACAAAACTTAGAAAGAACTCAATTCTCACAGTTTCAATAAGTGCATGTGATTTTGTTAAGACTTTTACTATCTATTGCACCAGTCTGTTGCCTCACCTTGTCTAGGGGAAAATTAGCATTGGTATGTTTCTCCAAAACTATATTTGCCGAAGATGGAGAATCAACCTTTACATCCTCTTTGTCTCCCTCTGTGGTAGCAGGAACTAAGTTTTCTTTATCCTCAGTTAACAACATTTCACAATTGCTTCCTTGGTTTGTTGGAGAAAGCATCGACTGGTTTTCATTCTGGGTTTCATCAAACATAACATCTAGTCGAGAAAAGTCTCTGGTCAAGGTAGAGAATGACTCCTGATTTACATCGCTTTCCAGCTTCTTCTCACACCTCTTTTCTGACAAGGGTGACACCAAATCACGATGCCGCTTCTTCAATATGGATGGTGTGCACGTGAATGTTTTCGCTGCACTTCTGAGAACAGCATCTGGACTATCATCCCCTGATGGTGAATCCCACAACCTAAATGGAGTAAGACAATTCACAGAAGACATCATGAGCTGGCGGATACCAAGAGGGCTGTACTCCTGCTGCATATCATTACCAGACTGAATGAGATCACAACTAAAGAATGGGACATCCAGGCTTGGAAAACGTGGGGGTTCATAAAACAAAGCGCCTGAATCCTTCTGTTCATCAGATATGACAGGGTGTTCTTCCACAGGTGGAGAAGTCTGAATGTCCTTTGGTGGTGTTAAGCCAAAATCATTAACAGGAACAAGTTTTGCAGAATCCTTTCCCTCCACTGGTTGAACTAGCATCCCAAATTCAGTATGATTATTAGTAGAACCACCAGAGTCATTGCAATAGATAAAGCCATCATATCTACCTGTAACACACTCCTTTTCTGAGTTTCCGACTGAAGAATCATTGAAGAGATTTGGATCAATATTGAATATAAGTGATCCATCGTCAGAAGGCAGTTGTGAAGGTACTGAAAATGGTTCCCCAAATGAAGTTCCCAGCACATCAGATTGCAAAGGGTTGCAGGATTGAGAAGGGAAAGTTACATGATAGCTTGATGTTTGGTATAGCAGAGAATCTGTTGCTTCATTAACTGGACTACTTTCAGGGGCAAAAGAACCATCATTTCTGACTTCAGGGTACACAATCCTAGAACATCCAACTTCAGTGGTTAAGAATTGATCTGGTTTATCGGAACCCAAGACCATGTTTACCATGGAAGTGGAATTACTTAAACCCATAGAACTTTGGAGCGGAAAGTTAACTAATTCATGGATAAACTGCCCGGATGAAGATAGCATAAATTGTCCAGAAGCTTCCTGCCCTAAATCCAATGAAGACATGTCCGGCAATTCATTCTGGGTAAGTTGCCAATCTTTCCCTATGGAAGGATCCCAGTCTTGCAAATTATGTTCAAAGCAGTCTTCTCTAGCATAGACATTTGTGTTGGCCATCTCACTTGTAGAGCTTGAACATCCAACAGCAGTAGAACCCTGACTACACTGTGAAACATCCTCCATTTCTCCACCATCTCGGGGAACACTATCATCTTCACTGCTCTGCTGTGTCTTTGAAGAAGCAGCAGCTGCGGATTGATTTGGATGAATGGCATTTGGCAGGCCTTGGAACTGTGCAAGCAATCCTGATGCCAAATAGGAGTCCAACTTCTTTTTCACTGAGCTATTCCAGTGATTCTTAATTGCATTGTCTGTCCTGATAATCATAGAGACATAGTCCCAAAATCAGTAAGGTCAAACTCAATGTAAACTCATGCAAACAAAACAAATTCAAGATCATAAAACCCAAGATGGATTAGATACAAGGTAAAGCATCGAATTCCGCAATAACATCCAGAAAGGCTACTGAAATGCATATTTCCCCCTCCCCCTCCCTCTCCCCCTCCCTCTAAGTAAAAGAAAGTACCTTCCAGGCAAGAACTTTGTCAGCTCTGCCCACTTGTTTCCATAGATTTGATGAGCACGAATAAGAGCCAGTTCCTCATCTTGTGTCCAAGCTTCTTTATTGATCCCAGGATTAAGATGATTGTGCCATCTAATTATCAAATAAAATGAAAAGAAGAGAATAAACTATGTAAATAGAAGAAATTAGAAGCACCTTCTTAGAGACTCATATAGACTAATCAAATTACTATCAGTAAATATGGTCCCCAAACTGAAAAGATGACTTGACAGCCACCACATTATTCGAAATTATCTTCTTAGAGACTTAAATAGACTGATCAAATTACTAAAAGCAAAACTAGTAGTTCAAACAGGAAAGGTGGTAAAGTAGCCAATCCACAGTTCTAAGAAAGATGATCCAAATTCATCACATAAAAAGTACTTCAATGTAATGAGAAAGCAACATTCAGGTTATCACAAAACTGAATCCTTGTGTCAATATTTTGCCTGTAAAAATAAGTTACAATGAACCAGAAATGAGAAAATTTTGCATAGCCTCCAAAAGGACAATTCAATGAAAAAAATGACACAGGCTGGAGAGGATAATGAAATAGTTTTATCATAAGAACCCAAAAGACTGCCATAAATTTGTCTGGATACAGCTTCTTCCATAAATGCGTAGCCAGCAACATCAAATTTTTCCCATTTTGAAGACATACAAAATTGAAGGAAACATGATGAGACATGGTAATCAAGATGAAAAGGCAAAAGCAGCTTCCTCGCTTTTAACTTAGTTTAACTCTAGAAAGACATAAAGCATTCCACAAAGCAGAAATTCTGGAAAAGTAAGAAGTAACCTAATATATATTTGCAGCTAGCTAACCTTTCCCGACACTGCTTTCCTATTCGTCCAGGTAAATGTTGTGCAATGGTGGACCATTTTTTTGGCCCATACTTGTTCACCAACTCAATAATTATTTCATCTTCCTGCATTTAGAGAAACGGTTACTTGACAATCATAAACTTTTAAAACTGACAGAATGTTGATGAATAACATGGATTTTAGACAGTTAACAAACCCAACTTTCCAAGGAAGCAAAAATAACAGCATCTTACTTCTTTAGACCATGGACCTTTAACAAGTTCAGGATTGAGAACCTTCTGCCACCTGTGCAAACACTGCACATCTGTCCGATCCTTGAAACATTCCGCTGCATAAAGCAAAGCTTCATTCTTAACATGTTTCCCACTTTCCTTGATAAAATACTATCTAAAAGGTTTTTCTACATTCCTTGTGCAGATTATATTCTATTATGTAAAAGGTTAAAAAGTGTTGATGAAGGAATAGGTAATAGAAAATTAATTTAGAATTTTAACTTGTCAATAAGAGATCAATAATCATTTCTCTTTTTCTTTACAATATCCTAGATTATCCTGCTTTATCAAATATTTCCCAATGCATACCCACTAAATCTAATGGGATAGCGGATAGGAAAAGATGCAACACCTTATACATACTTCTTTTGCTTTTTAGGCACTAGGCATCTAGGCGCATATAATTTACAGGAAACAATGTACCTATCTTTTTCCAGTTTTTCCCTTTGAAACGTTGTACAGCTTGTCTCAATATCTCGTCCTGCAGGTAAAAATGTTGTTAAGAAAATACATCAATCAAAGCCCAGACTTGGTTAATGGTTACAGCATTGCTAGTTTCCACTGAGAGTTGACAAAAAGCAAAGCTATTCATGCCAATATGCATTTAGAGTGGGTGGTTGGAAGGGTGGGCGCATAAATAGGAGCAAGAATGATAAGAATAATAAATCTGCAAGGGATGCTTCTTGCAGGTGACTTTAACAACAATCTCAATGCTTGCCACACATAAAGTCACAAGTGGCGAGGCTCTGAAAAAGCTAAACACTTCAAAGCATAAATAAGAAAATGTTTTTGGCTCTCTCTTTCGAGCAAGTCAAGGAAGGCTGACGCTTGAGCCTCTCCCCGAGAGACCCTCACTCTTTCTGGGATATTCTTTTTAAGCCCACAAAGGTTCAGAAAGAGACCAAATGAAGCAAAAGCAAAAGCTCAAACAAGAAAAGGCGCCCTTAATAATCCCCAGGAGGTAGAGCAAAAGCTTTGCCTTATCGGTGGGGAGCCCATTTTAGTATACTAAGTGCTATATCGTGCATACAGGAAGCCAATCTTAAGACATAAAATGGCTCTCAGATATTTTCAATAACAAGCTACTAATCAAACCGTCCTTAGAAAAACTTGGCAGTTTCTGATAGTGGAAAAAAGAGAACATAATTGAAGAAATCAGAGGAGAAAAATAACTTCAATTATGCAGCCTAGGTGTTCATTCATCAATCAGAACAGAAAAAATGAGCAAAGAATAGAAGGAAGAATTACAGTGACAAAGTGAAAACTGTCAAAAATATGCTCCAGGCATGCAATTATTAGATATTCAGAAATAGAGCACACTGAAGAGGTAAACTTCATCAAACTTGTTAGTAATCCACAATGATTAAGGTTTTGATCGCATTGATTAAACTAGCAACTTGAAGCTGCAAATGAGGGACTTACGCCATCTTTAATATAAGAAATCTTCTAGAAACAAGGGTCCAGAAAGTTACCAAGACTGATCCTACATAACTAATGTATGAAAGAAAATGAATGTTTACCTCTTCTGGAGTCCATTGTCCCCTTGTGGAGCGCCTTGTAGGACCACTGGTCCTCCTATAAAATGTTGCACATTGTTACAAGTACCATTCAGTAGCATCAGACCATAATGAAACTGCATTCTATAGTTCTCTATCATACAAACTTATGCAGTAACACATTGTAAGAGCAAACAATAGAAGTGGTAAAAAGAAGTGAAATAAAATTAGAATTCTGTGCAAGACCAAAAGTTCAAAAGCAAAATACAGAGAATGAGTATAGAATTTCTTATGCACTTTGATGAAGACATAACTAATCACCAACATGAACACCAAGTATATGAATATGGAAACTTGACTACCAATAAAAATTGCTATCTAAGGTCCACTAATTTCCAGACATGACTACAGACTTTGGCAAGAAAACATAAATGAACTCCTCTTTTTTTTTTTGGTCAACATAAATGAACTCCTTAGTTATATCAAACTAACTAGCAAACTTGAAAGGCCAAATCTAATTCAATTAAAAAATCTGATGTTTCAAAAAATTTAAAGAGGTTACCCATGTGCAGGTCGAACTCTAGGTAGACTATCACTTCCTCCGTCTGAACGAGTGGTGCTTGTCCTATCACTTTCCATAGTTGATTGACAAAGGCGCAAATCTGCATATCCCAATTCCCACACGTCTGCAATAGTCCCCAGACTGTCTCCCCCAATGCATTATAGGTCACCCAAAGACTTTGCAGGATAAATCAGAGGCTAAATCATGTTCATGAATCATAAGTCAGAACCGAACCCAAAAAAGAGGCAAAGAAAAGGTATGGAAATGATATCCTAAAAGTTTCCTCCTTCTAATAACTGCAGTAAAAAGCCAACAACACGAGTTACAGTTAAACAAACTACATCAGAATCAACAAATAAATACATTTAAAAAAAAAAAAAGATGTGTTGCTTTCTAAAAACATTTCACAATTCTGAAAATTTCGCTAGATATCCCATCATAATGAAAATTTCCATTAAACAAAATTCAGAAATTTTGACTCTTCACAAACATTAATTTGAATTAGATTAAAGATGTTCATCTTCTCCAAACAGCATTCAACTATTTTTTAAAAAAAAAATAGGGTTTAATAAATGAAAAACCATACAAGAAATTCAAACCACAGATTTTCAGAATTCGAGCTTTACTTCAGATTCTTAGCTAAAATCACCAGTATTTTGGATTGCAGCTACGAATTCAAACAATTAATGAACTAAAACAAGAAATTTTCATCAAATCAAAAGCTATGAACCAAACGCAACATTAAGGGAAACAAAAAAGGTAAAAATTCAAATTCTCAAAAACCCCCCCATTAATTCAATTCCCCGCTAATATTGAGCAACCACAGAAAAGAAAAGAAATTTCCCAAAACAAAAACTTACCGAAATCAGAAAATTAAATCGAACCTTGCAGAAACCCAGAATCCCGAATGATCCAATCAAATCAACGCGCATCGCAGATCTCAAAATTGTTGCTATCTACGTACATACAGCTGTATGTATAGGTGTGGAGAAAAACGGATTGAGAAGAAGAGATCTATGAGGGGGGGCGAAGGGGTTAAAGAGAGAAAGTGAGGGGAGAGAGTGAAGGGTTTTAGACAGAGAAAATGGGGAAAAAACGGTCCGGAGAATTCAAATGTGGAAGGGGCGGAGTCGGGACGGGAGGAGTTTTAAGCCCTATGGGTTAAATGACCGGCTGACGATGGCTGCCTTGACGGATGAGATTTGGCCACGTGGAGTTGATGGGAGGTTTATTTTAGGAATATTTTTGAATTTTTGAGAGAGCCAACGTTAAAGTTTTGACTTTTTGACAATTTTTTGAGCTGCCCCGTTTTGTTTTATCAGGAGACAGGAGTACTAACGTTTGGTCTGGTTCATGAGACTGACCACGGACCGGTGATTTACCATACGGTTTAATTGATGGAAACTTAAGGAATTGAAGAATGTCTTTTTTTTTTATTTTCTTTTGTTTGGTTTTCCACGAATCATGGAACTTAGGAATTGAAGATTGTCTCTCTCTCTCTCTCTCTCTCTCTCTCTCTTTTTAATTTTCTTTTGTTTGGTTTGTGCCGGAAAACATATGCTAATAAAATGATTAAATATTTCATCTCAACCTAGGAACTGGGAAATTTGATCAATGTATTACATCTTCAAGGATGTTTGTGAATTGACAAAAACTAATATGAAGTTCTGCCGATTGACATTCGTTGCATATTACCAACAGTCCATCAGAGATTTTTTTTTCTTTCTTTCAATTTTTCTAGGGATGAAATTTAACAAATAGAGAGGAAAAAGAGAGGGATTAAAACGGAATCCATTAAAAATGAAGGCCTTTTACTCACAACAGCAGGAAAACTCAAAAGTTTTGAGTCAAAACCATGCTCAACAGCCATTTCATAGGAACTTAGGACTGAAGATTGTCTTTTTTTTTCTTTTTTCTCATTGGTCTGTGCAATGTATTGTTATGGTGGAAAATGTATGCTAATAATGATCAAATGTTTTATCTCAACTTGGCAAGGAATTTTGATCAACATGTTAAACATTTAAGGGACTTTGTGAATTTACAGAATTTATTTATTTAACCCAAGATAAGTCAGCAAATTGTGTAAATTAAGGGAAATGTCTCAATAAATATTACAGAGCTGTGGCTCTAAAAGAAGTCGGTGGTACAACATCGTCGGCTTGGATTTTCATTTTTTTTTTTGTCGCAACGATAGATGTCTTATAACCTAATCTAACCTAGTCTAAGGGAAAAGGGAGGGGTTCGATGTGAGTATAGACTCCATCGATGAAGGTCAATTAAGACCGCCATAAATTGTGGCAATTTTGTGGCTTGGATTTTCATTTGCTTCTGCAGTTTATGGTCTAATTTCTATATAATTCCACTGTAAAAAATTCCCATAAGACAGCAAAAAACAATGATAAGGAACAACAAAAACAATCTTCTTAGAAACATTAAGGCTTGATGGAAGAGAGTAAAACTAAAATTGGTAAATCACTAATCTGTTGTTATAAACTCATGAGGCCATATTCCAGCCTCTCATCTCTCACGACGCCCCAACTTTTTGGAACTTGTTAGGGCGAGTAGCTGAATCATTTTCTCGACCGCGAGAGTTTTTCCAACCTCTGTTGAATTTCCCTCCCCTGCACGAAATTAAAAGGTTGAAATGAAGAGCTCTAGATAAGATTAGAAGCCATTCAACGATGAAAAGGTCCCAAAAAGGAAGTGAAAAAGGATGGCAACCAGCAATTTCCCCTACCTTCCCCGGTTTCCCTTGACATTTCCCCGGTATCTGTCCTGGTTATTGCGGAGTAGACTCCAGTACTCCTTTTCAGCATCACCTGCTCAAGTTAAACAGCAGCATAAGTACAAGCCCAAACAAAAAAAAAAATCATGTTGTTCTGAGCAAGCGTAAGCACTGTTTCCTTGTTTTTCATTCTGGTTAAACTACTGGTATAGTTGCCAGTGCCAGTGGAACAAAATAAGAAGCCAATCATGCACCCCTGCTCAAGACTAGTACTCATTTATGTGCAACAACAGCAGCATAAATGAAACGGAGTGGATATGGAATACTTGGAACACATGGTCACGCAGCCAACAAATAAAGTTCGGCAAGATACTGGACATAGCAAGCAGCATATACAAGCGAGGGACTCGGCTACCAAGACAAGTCTTGGTTAACACAATAGAACAATGTAACAAATTCTAATTGAACCGGCAAAAGCCGGTGGAGACCCAGTAAACATCAATATGCTTACCAGTTACAGGATCTAAAGTAGCAATGTAATTCTTCACAATCAGACCACCTTCCTCAACAAGAACAGCTGCAGAACGTGCTTTCTGAGCTGCCCCTGCATCTTCAAACCGTATGTATCCTGATTCTGATCCAATCTTGAAATCGACAAACTACAAAACAGAAATAAGAGAAAATGCATGAATAACACTCTAAATAGATGTATGCCAAACCAAAAAGATAAAATAAAATTCACTATTCCCTGTGCACCAATGCCGTCGCATCCCTAGGTCCCAAGTAGACTTATGCCAAATTGGATTCAGTATAGCTAATGCACAGGAACCCAATTTCCAAAAAATCCCTCCCCCTCCCCGAGGCTCTGTCGACAGGAGCTTGCAAATACAGGTTTTAAGAACATGTGAACATACATAATACTAGTCAACTTACATAAACACGAAATTTTCTACAAATAAAAAACTATTTCATTGATGAATTAGACAGTGAATGTAGGGATTCCAGACGTTCAAATAAAACCCATCCCGGCTAGTCATAAATACGCGGGGAATGTAGGGATTTCAGATGCACCCGAAGTCTAACTTTAGATATCTGATCAGGTCTGATATTACGTCCTGTATGAGTGTCACATTCTTTGAGAAATATGTGTATGTTTGGTCTCACGAGGAACTGAGTTGGTATAAGTAAACAAAATCAAGCTCTATATCAAAAAATCTTGCCCAGACATCCTTTTCACTTCCACACCATCCAATTTTCAACACGGAACAAGCAATGCAAGTCCAAATTACATGCTTTTACCTTCATTCACTTTCAGGCATACTGAAACCAGTACTTTTTGGACATCTAAAAAATGGATGCTGTTTCACTAACAATTCTGTTAAACAACTTCACAATAACAAGTCATGATGGTCTTGCCAAGTTCAGCAAAGAAAAGGAGGGGGGGGGGGATTATTAATAAAAAAAACAAGCTACAAAGACAACTAAATGATAGAGTCATTAAATACAAGCAAGAGACACAGGAACCCAAAGAAGTTGGCCAAATGAGGACAAGGAATACAGAAGTACCTTGACAGTGCCAAATTTACCAAAAACACTTTTCAGATCCTCACGCAAAACTACATCCTTGTTGTCCCTGTAAGAAGCAATAGATAACTTTTCTTCACTTGAATCACGCTTGTCCTTCTGGGCTGAGCCAGGTTTCTCCGTATCACTAGATGCTTGGAGTTCATTCTCTGGACCATCATTCTCTTCATCCTTTTCTTTACCGCCCTCAACATTTTCCTCCGTATTTTCTTGCTCATCTCTTGTATCAGCAGTCTGTACAGCATCACCTTTGGCTTCTTCAGAGTTTAAAGTATTGACATCATCAGCAGCTGACTCATGATTACCATTCTGTTCCATGGCACCTTCAACTGAAATCTTTTTGAGCTTAAACGCAACAATTAAGCCTCTGGGATAGCTGCCAAGACCATGTCCATCAGTTAAGTATAACTGTTGATGTTATTAAAACCAGAAAAGATTACTGATGAAAACTCACTCTTCTTCAGCTTTGGGATTGTTTTTGAGTTTTGAAGCAGAATGAGAACGAGATTTTGCATCTTCTTCTTGCTTGGCTCTTTCAGCATCAAAGTCCTTCCTGGATCAAGTGAAGAAATAAAGCATGTGAGTTATGCCTAAAACATTTGTTCCATACATATATAAGTTGTTGCACAGATATCTCCAAAAAAAAATTATCATCTCCAAATAACATGTTTACTAAATACTCTGGCCAGAGACAAGGATAATGTCTTCAACAGTGTACGTACAAATACAACATTATTTTCCCACAATATGCAAAATGACTAATTTGACAAGCTTCAATGATTACTGGATCTGCAAAAGCATCTGTGTGCGCGTGTATGTGTGTTTGTTGCGAGTCTGGTATTTTTTGTGTGTATTTTTTTTCCACCCGGGGCACAGTTCAAAAGCACCAAATATTATGAGATACAACTGATTGAATATTTATTCAAATGTGATAACAGTAGCACTTGGTTTCTATCCAATGCATTCCACCATTTTTGTACTTCTAGCAGAAGAACAAGAAGCCAGCGGAGTCCCTCTAATGAAAAACCAAGTGCAGATGTCACTACTCTATGCAGAAAGTAATGGGTATACATCTAGTCAAAATCTTGACCATAAAAGTAAAGAATTTTATTCATAGAAATCCCAATGTGTTGAAATAACATTGAATAAGAACATTATAATTTTAAAGGACATAATATGAAGAGATTCTTCTGCAAAACTTTTCTCTTTAAAGGATGAACCACAGGTAGCAGTACTGATTATCCCAAGGTAATAAAGAGTTGGAGTAGAACTTAATCAAAAAATCAGTTACTTCACCATTACTAGCGAAAAAAAATTCTCAGCCAATACAAGACATCAGCTTTAGGGATACCTCTCATACACCACCCCCAAATTTACTACAACCATGTGACCCTCTTTAATATAGATGATCATTATAAACAGATGAAAGTAATCAATGTGGATACCCACTAGCCAGACCTGGCATTGCATAGCATGCCTCCTCCAGATGAGCAAATAACATAATCTTCCCCTCAAAAAAGGCATTGATTACAACCAGTAAGTTTACGCACCTTTCTAAAGCAATATAAGCCCATTTCTTTTCAACACATTATAAACACAAAAAAAAAAAAAAATAGAATACAAATTTTTAAAAAAATGAAGAGGATAACATGAAACAAAGACATTTGGCAACTGGTTTCATTATAAGTATGTTATAAAATAATGATTCAGTAAAACTCAAAGCCATCAATGGCTTACTTTGGCTTTAGCTCTAGTTCCATCCCAGCATAAACCAAGCTTTGCTCTAAAACTTTTGCAGCATCTTCCTCTGAGGACAACTCAATCAAGGCAGTGCCACAGAACAATCTTCTATCAGTAACATGACGAGGCAGCCTTACACTATTCACCTGACCAAGAAACAAATACAATCTAAGAAAACATATCTGTAAATCACTATGAATGTGAAAACAATCTGCATAAACATAAAAACTAAGACTCTCCAGAATCAACAAGATAACACTCACTGTATACTCACCAAAATGGCTAACAGTGTTAAAAAAATCAAAAAGCAACAAGTTGACCACAAATTCAGACTCAGAATATGGCCTTATCATCCTAGGTTTAGGACAAAAGTCAAAAATGCAAACAAAACCAGCAACTCGGGGTTGCCAAGCTAGAAGTACTAGAATTAATCCAGTTGGAAAGAAAGATCCTTATAGGGAGCAAATTTTTATATTAAAAGCCTTCTATCCTTTCCAAATGGTCAACTCAGGTCTAGTTTTACAGTGAAATCAAACTTCAATAGAGCGAATTTCTGCAATTCCAATATTTTAACACAAGCAGCCAACATGGCTGGTTAAGAATATAAACCTTTTCCTCCTGGAATGTATTATTGTGGTGGCAAATCACATTGATCTCCTTTATGGTTTGCTGACAGGTGGAGCTAAATCTGCCCATAAAGGTGTAAATTCTCCATTTTCAAGAGATAAAAATGCAGATCAATCTAATCTCTCCTGCCTCTCCACCTCAACAATTATGCACGATTCAGCATTCTAGGTGTGATTTTATTCTTTTCATGGTATTTCTACAAGCATGAGCGTCTATTTGTGGAGCAGACATGCTAGTAGGCAAGTAACATGTATACATACTGCAAACAGGAAAAAAGCTTTTTAATCTATAAATTTACATGATGAAACTAGAACTAGAATAGACAGTTTTTTATCTTTGCTAAAGTTGTAAACAGCAAAAAATCATACTTCAAACAAACTATAGTAATAATGAATATCAAAATAGAATCCAAACAGCAGGGTGTTCCAGAAATTAAGGCAAAGTTATAGGGTGGTCACTGCTGAATACTCCATCTGGAAAGTACCTTAGCAAACTGGCCAAAAAAGGATTCTACATCTTCAATCTTCACATCATACTCCAGCGGAGATGCTGCAATTGTTCTGACATCCAACTGCTCCATAACCTCCTCTGGTTTTGCGAGTTCAGTTACCCTACCAACTCTTTTACCTAAGAAGAAAAATACCAAGACCAACATGGACCTGCTGTGTTATCCGGTTAATTACATGTTATAAACATCAACAAAGAGCATTGCAAAACAATCGATAAAATCTCACCATCTTCAGAGACTTTAAGGAAACAAGAAGTCCTCAGAGTTTCAGCGACAGAGTGTACTGTATCATCAGATACATCTTCAGGGGTTGCATCTCCAATGCCAAGATGAGTTCTCATCCGAGAGAACGAACATATTAGAGCCAAACTAACCACTATACTCTCAGTCAAGGAAAACAGCAACCCCAATTAGCACCAAATACAAACTGTCCCTTGCATCTACTAAATTGCACTAACCTACTAGAATAAAGATCCAACTTAAAAAGAAAAGGATGAAGCTGTTTAAACAAATAGAATCACTTCTTAGCAAATGCTTTCCTTTCATATTTACTCTGCGTGAGGTCTCTTGCATGCGTGCAAATGGCTTTTCTCCCTCAGCACATTCTCAAATCTTTTAAATGAATCCGGATTAAGACACCAAATTAAATGTAGGGGAAAAAAAAGAGAGAACATTGCTCTGATTAATTTTACATATTACAGACGCTTAAATTCCATGATTCTGCAACAGAACTAACCAACCATGCAATTAGACATAAGTATTATAAACAAGAAGAACGGTATACAAGCTATACTAGAAAACAATAACATTAGGTTCATCAGAGAAAGAAAAGGATACAGCCATCTTCACTGTCATTGAGAGTCTGCTTAAGAAAAGTATCCCTTGGAAGATTACTATCACTGAAGTAAAATTCTACCTGAAATTTCCCAATTCAGAAATCAAAACTTATACTCGTTTGACAAGTAAGATTCAATTTTTACGAAGAAATTGCAAGATTAAAGGAGTGCCAAGAAAAGGGAACCTGACGAATGACTTTTTTTGCAGTTTCCTCGTCCAAAGATGCTGTGTTCGCCATTGCTTTTGCTTCAGGTGTAGAGTCGAGTGGGGAAGTTGACTGGAATGGGTATAATTTTTAGGGTTTCGGAGGCTGTTTGTTATTCAAGGGCTTTTTCTGAGAGAGACTGGGGACTCTGGGTTTATGGGGTCCTCTAGAATAAAAGGCAAATTTCAATTTGAGGAAGCATATTTCACGAAAATTACAAATGGCCTCTCAATTTGTAAATCTTTATCTCGTGGTTATCTCTTTTTCTTTTTTTTCCCTTAGTGTGTTTAAATAGAATATTATTTGAAATATTACATGAAATAATTATTATAACAATTTTTATGATGTAAAATATATGTTAAAAAGATAATTGAAAATATAATAAAGTTGTTGGAAAATATGTTTGTGATACAAGCAAATAATAATTAAATTTTCTTTTTTTTGTATCCAAACACTTATCTCTTTTTTATTTTTTTTCACCTTTTAGTAAAAGAAACAATAATTAGAATCTATTCTTTTTATCTAAAAACCAACTCAAGAATCTGTTGAAAGGCATCTTACCTTTGTGGTTAATTTACATAGTGGGTCATTTGGAGGTCTTTACCTCGTTACACTAGTAAATACTGAGTTTAGTTCAATGTAATTTCTGATGCTTTTGACCCAAAACAAAAAGGGCAAAAAAAACACTAAAAGGTGCTATGGTTAAAAGTTGAACATTATGCTTGTATCCAAGTCACGAGTCTAAATGAAAAGCGTGAGTGTTTCTACAAGTTCAATAGTGCGCCTCTTGGCAGGCGGTCATAGTTTGGAGTGAACTCGAGGCAAAGGGATTTGCTGATTCTACACATTCGATTCGCGACCACGGGGTGATGTTCCAGACCGCTCATTCTATCCCATAACCAAAAAACTCTCCCAACCGTGCCTGTTGGGTTCAACTTAATCACAAGGGTTCTTCAGTGGGATGATTTCCCCATTTTGTACTGAAAACTTGTTCTAACTGTTACAATTATTGAGAAAAATAATAAGAGAATTAAAGGACAAGAGTTTATTTCTTTGTAAAACTGACTTAACGCATAATATCAAATTGCTCTATTTACAGAATTCAAAACAACTTCATTAACTATCCCACTAACTCCACTAACTATCTCAATAACTCCATTAGTTACTCCACTTATTCCACTAACTACTCCACTAACTCCATTAACTCCACTAATTCCACTAACTTCACTAATTAGATAAAACAAAACAAACAAATATGACTAACTAACAACAGTAAATAATTTCTAACAATAAAACGATTTTAGAGGCCCCTTGGGATTGGTTCGGATGGTTTCGGAGTAGCCTAATTAGGTCCCAAAATCGTGTGTTCAAATCACCTTTCTACCGCTTGTGTATTCTTGGAAGGCGGAATGCACAGGTGCAAGAAGATTAGTCTGACAAAGTTGAGGTATTCCCTGTGTTGAAAAAAAAACGATTTTAGGGTATCAAGCTTGCTCTATAACCAAGCCCGATTAAGTTGAAGTCTTGCGCTGTAATCCGATGACCAATGTACATGAGAAGTACAACTTGATTTTTGGCCCAAGAAGTGGCGAACCATTTTCCATACAAATTTAGCACGTCGTACTTGCATCCCGACAGGAACGGATTTTTATAGGGACAAAAACTCAAAGGCGACAGAGCCAGTTCAAAGCTTCAAACGCACGGTATTCCTAATGTGAAATTATGAGCAATGCTAAACTTTGTGTGTCTGGCATTACACCATCTTTATGCAAGATTGACATATCCACAAGCAACTGCCATGTTTAACATAAAATTCATGGAGCGTGTATCCTCTACATACGGCAAAAACCCTCCTGTATCGTGAATCCTTGTATCCTAACTCAGAATGCACCCATCCGACATGTATAAATGCAGGCTCTAAACAATGTGTACGAGAGAGAGAGAGAGAATCACCCATCATCTGCAGACACGTATAAGACACTGTTTTTCGTCATTATCACAATTTCCAAGTACACAAGCTACCAATACAAGATAAGCTCGCGCTCTGAGATCGAATCTCATTTCACAACCAGCGTGTAAGAGGCACACTGAAGACACAATCCCATTGCACAACGAGCTTATTTATGTTAAATTGCTTCACAACATAAAATCATCCCTGCCGGCAAACACCACCACCTCAACCACCACTCCCCAAGAACTGATGGATAATTTTGGCATTTTGGAGAATGGAGAAAAATTGAATCATTCATTGAATCATTCACAAATCACATGAAGTCCTCTTCCAACTCCTGAAGGGTCTTGTGGCCTGATGCGATATCTTTATTAGATGTCATCTTATCCGCTACCATCAAATTCTTATAGCTCCTTAAATCTGCCTGTCTGTCCTTTTCAAGCCTCTCCATTTCCTCACGTCGTTTCTGCAAAATCATGTTGCTTAGAGCATGGAACATAGTATTGCAAAAGATGCACAATGCTTAACTGCATATGAGGAACTATCAGGTAGAACTGAGACTCGTACATAAAAATCGAAGATGTGCCACACACATAATGTCTACTAAATAATACACATGATCAATGTAGTCTTGCTTCTCCTAATTGGAGTACCGAGTAATATTTGAAGCCTAATATTTCAAAAGTACACCAAAACCACTTCAGACCAACAACATCTAAGCCCGCATGATACTGAGATGATGCAACAAAAGAACCACAAATCTACATAGCAGCCAATCATAAAGATAAAGAGCAGAAGATAGTAGAGCAAGCAAGCAAGAAAAATGAACAGAACATAAACTTTCTCTTGAAAATGCAATTACTGTCATCTTTTATCCTCGCACTAGATGCAAAATGTCCATATCTCCTTTATAATTTATGCTGCATCACCCTAGTAATCTATGACGTGAATCACAATATTTTGTTCCCGCCCCCAAAAAAAAAAGAAAAAAGCTATACAACTTACTTTTTCCCTCAGCTGATTTTTCCTTTCAGCTCTTTCTACTGCATTAACTGCTTCTCGCTCAGCTGAAGAAAGACAAAACAAAAGCATGATGCAAAGAACCAAATGAGAAAGGCATATAGACAAGAACAACAGTTTGGTGTAGCAGAACATATCTTAAAGGAGAATTGCTAGTCATACCTTTCAAATCAGGTTTCCTTTCCACCTTTGTCCGGTTTAATCTATTAACTATCTCATTTATTCGTTTCTCCACCTTGACGGTACGAACCTAAAGGAGAACCAAGATCAGATATAGGTAAATTTTTTGTCCACCATCAACGGAGAATGGAACTTCATATCCTGAAGCACAAGGCACAATGAGAATCATACTCCAGCTATTTAAAAATAATATACTCACCATTTTTGAGTTGTGAAAACCAACTTGGCCAACGTCCATGGAGGCAGTTTTTTTAAGATTATGCCATGGAGTATAAACAACATCAATATTGTTCACCTTATTTCCTGCCACAAGACAATGTCAGGCTAATTATGATTGAATAAGAGATCAAAAAATGGAGATGTCTCCATATTTTCTACCCATTCGATTAAATTTTTATACATTACACTTTCTCATTTATTCCTCAAGAACCAGGGCAAAATATATTTCACCAGCTTTCGAAGCTGAAGACTAATTCCATTAAACAAAAAGAGTTTCTCTTCGAAACAGTACAGAACAGGAAAATAAGAATTTACCTTGGATGGAATTTGCTTTGACTAATTGTGCACAATCTTCCAGTACGCCTTCTGGTATATCATCAAATGTTTGGCCCTTATGCAATCTCAGATAGACATGGGCGGATGACATTTTATCCACATGGAACCTGCAAGGCAACTTCAAGTTTTCAATTAGTTGCAAACAGGTATGAAAAACAATGCACTGAAACAAACGGCACATAACCTCCTTGCACATATATACCTCGGGAAATCTATAGCATGACACCATGATTCACAGGTCTAATAAAATTATGAAAGGAAAGGAAGTTCTTGCACTTACTAGTTACACCTACCACCCTAAGAACATATCAACTTACCTACAATTTCATGATTTCCTAAAACACATGGCTATGTCATTCTAAAATTGTAACAGAATAGTTGCTAGTAGACACTGTCCTGAATGTAACATTGTTGAGAAACAAACAGCTTAAAGCATTAAAGTGGTTAAATAAAGAACCAATACAATGGTTTCCTTCTTCACAAGTACTACTACTCATTTCTATCACTCATGTATGTCCACATATCCACCTCTTGCAGCTAAATTCAACTTCTTCTACCAGAAGATGCTCCAATCTCAAAGAAAATCACCAAAGACTCTTTCTTTATCAGAACATCCCCAGTAAAGATTCTTTCTTTGTAAGCCATAATTTCTCAAACTGAATGTAACAAGAATCTTTTCCTTCAGGTTTGCCTCTCAGCCATTAAATCGAACTGCCTTCTTTCACTATACACCAATACTTTCTCAAACCACTAGGCTGACAAGAGTCTCATGTATCAAGGTGGCCTTTTTACAGTCTAGACGAACTCCTTTTGCATTTACATATCCTTCTTCAAATACTAACAAGCACAGGCGCAATACCCCATAAATATAACCAATCATCAATTTAGTAAAAATATCCTTTTAAATTTAGGTCCGAGAATTCCAGAACAAAGTTAAATAGCCACTAATCTAAATCAACATTTTCCAGTAGGCGTACTTTTCCACGAATAACCAAAAACTCAACGGAGCAGTAAAATTCTCACCTCAATACAATCTCAAAAAACAGAATTAAATGCTAATAAACAACACGTAAATCAGCAAGAACACCATTTTACACTCCAAAATCCAAACAAAAAACACAAACAAAAAAATCTAAAATTTCACGCAATATATACCCTACCTAAATTAGAAAAAAGCTAGGGTTTGAGAATTACCAAACGTCTTCAGGAAAGCCGTATTTGATGAGCTCCTCGTTCTCGTACTTATCGAGGCCCATGAAGATGGTGTAATCTCCAGCCTCAGGTCTCGCTTTGAAGTAGAACACCATTTTTCTTCTTCTGCAACTAGAGAGAGAAGGCTAGGGTTTCGAAATTTGCTTCCTCCTTTCAGGAAAGGTTTCGAATATTTATTCCCCCTTTTCTTTCCTACCGGTTTTTTGTGGTTAGCTGAGAATTGAGGAGTTGAGAGTATAAATTGGCACTGTATAGGTTGAGTTTTTATACGGAGAAATTGGCTTTCGGTTTTTGCTGACTCTCTGACACGTCAGATATGTGTGGATTCATGAACCCCATTCTGCCGTACAACGATATTTGCATGTGGTACAACACACAAGTTTTTGAGCATTTTCACCGGGGAAAAAAAGGAGAGAGAAGAAAGCCTCCGTTTGGAAAAAATTAGATACTACAATTTTGTTTACTCAAAAGTGGAAAATCTCCCATAAATTCCAACTTTATCATCAATTTAGGTTTGTAGTAATGAGTTAAAGAAAATGATTAATCTTTCTTGGTAGTGTGTACGCTAATAAAATGGATTTTTGATACACAATACATGTACAAAATTTAGAAATCAAATTCAAGTTAATTTTAAGGGTTAATTCCACTTTGTCCCCCCAAACTTTGGACGATTATCCACTTAAGTTCCTAAACTTCAAAATGGGACACTTAAGTCCTTAAACTTATAAATACCTCCCACTTAAGTCCCTGAACTTATAAATAGGGACACTTTAATCTCTAAACCCTCATAAAATGGGTCATTTCGACCACCAACGGCATTCATGATTTGTTAACAATTTTCCTTAAGTGGGAGGTATTTATAAATTTAGGGACTTAAGTGTCCCATTTTAAAGTTTAGGGACTTAAGTAGGTAATCGTCCAAAGTTTGGGGGGACAAAGTGGAATTAACCCTAATTTTAATTAAGTATTACGTATCTAGACTAAGGTTTTCGAGATCAGGATCATTTTTTGTTGTAAGATCCGTTGGTAGATCACACTAAAATATGTAAACAATAGTCATATTGATAATTTTTAACCTTGCAATTCATATATAGTAACAGATAGTGTAATTCATGTGTAGTCAATATAATGATGATATTGTTAATTAAGGTTGAAATTGTGCGATATAAAGTATTTGGGACTATATGTAATATATTCAAAATGTATTTTATCAAAGTAAAATCTTATTATTTCCTGTTTTAAATCCAAGTACAATTAGTGGATAAGATACTTAAGAAAGTTGACTTTATACGTGTATAAATCATCTAAATATTTATTAATAAAATAATTAAACACCATACATTTAGTTAATTATGATTTGTTAATTGATTATTACATCATTTTTTTATATAAGAGGATAATTAAATATTATATATATATAATGAAATGTTTCAAATGTAATTTTATTGATTGAAAAATTGGTATACAATAAACAAATAATCAAAAAAAATTTCAGAATAGAATTTCATGCCAAAAAACATTTGGGTTCAAATTTTTAGCCTACCCACTTATCCGCCTAGACATAGCAAAAGTAGTAAATTCATTTTTAATGACTCTAAACCACGCCAATTTATCACATACCAAACACTAGGCCTAAGAGATAACCTATAGCAAAGATCTATCTCTTCACTGTAGTGAAACATATGGTCAAATTTGAAGATTCTCCAATGTCTGTAGGTAAGGAATTAGGGTGATGTATTTACATGGATTTTAAAACCCTCTGAATTCAGTTTTCAACACAACAAATGACCCTCAATTTCAAGTTTTCTACACAAAAATATGATCAAAATACTAAAATTCTTACATAATTTTTTGAGAACAATAAAATCATAGGATCGTAAAATCTTACATTCTGAATCACTATTCTATCGATCTTACTAAATAATGTCAAATTTTGATCCTACTTACTATCTACTTACTATCTGGATCATTGGTCATGATATCAATTGTCGAATCGTATGATCTGAATCACGATCCTAGCAACCATGATCTAGACACGCTAATATATACATTGAGAAAAATATTATGATTTTAATGACTAAGAAGAGTAACTCGAACACTAGATTGTAACAAAATCAAATGAATTTGATTGATGGGTAACATTCCGCCAGGCACAAAGCCAAGGCTTTTCCTTGAGCATTAATGTTGAAAACCAGGGATTGGCGGACCAATTGCACTTTGATGTTCCTAGCTTTGTTTCTAATAGCCTCATAATTGGGTTGGCAATATTCCTTGGGAAAGTTACCCACTGATCTCCAAAACTAAAGGAGAGGAAAAAGGGGTTATTGTTATTCATTTCAAAGGTGAACAATCCTATCTGCCAAGACAGAGAGAGTAGACACAAACTGGCCTATCGCAAAACTTTCATTCCCATGCTTCCAAGGAAAGTGCTGCGAAGCTCATGCAGTCGTTCGTCCCAGGAAGAATCAACTCTTATATACAGTACTGCCGACTCCCACGTTAAGAAGTCGTCCACGGGACTAGCATATCTAATAGATGAGTTAAAATCTGCATTCCTCCCTTATAAACCCAATCACTAACCATGTGAGTATACCTGCTTAATCAACTAGCCCTTCCTCCATTACATCAATTTGGACACAGCTCATATGGGGAGAGATTACTGCCCTGCTGAATGCCTCACCGAAACTTCTGCAGGCTAAACCTCCTCCTATGCGATCTAAAAGTTACCTTATCAAACAACAGTAAAATCTGAATTCAAGCTTCGCAATGGATAATGAGCCACCACTGCCCTATATTCAACAACATTCTTGGCATGAATCACATATTGGAAAGCCAACTATTTCGATGTTGATATCACTTGCCAAAGATTCCCAGATAAAAGGAAACAGAACAAATTTTGGCTGCCAGAAAATGAAAATTAAGGCCTAATGTAGTCGAGATGCCAAAAAGAGAATATATGAGCTGCCAAGGACGGAACTAAAAGGAAGGATTATTCTTCTGAAAGCAGATGTCCACAAGAAAATGGAACCTAACTAAAAAATGATGACCTCTGGGGAGGTTTCCTGCCCAAGATGGCCTCCCATACCAAAGGCAAGAATGGACCTTTCTTTTCCAAATATTCCCTAGTAGCTTTTTCATCAAGGAAGAAGCCCTTCTGCCTCAAAGTACTTATCATGGTCTGCGCCTCTTCCAAACCCTTTTCCCTACAAAATCCATCCACCAAACCAGCAAAAGTCGCAAGGTTTGGGGAATGCCCATTTTCCAACATCTCAAGGCAGAAGTCCCTGGCATCGTCCAATCTCTTTCCCCTGTACAGGCCCTGAATCAAGACACCATAACTGAAAGCATTTGGTGTGATCCCATTGTTCTGCATTTTTCTGAAAATCCTCACAGCATCATCAAGTTTCTGGGCCTTGCAAAAGCCCTCGACCACAGCAGTGTAAATAACCACTTCTGGGATTGTACCTTTCTCGCGCATTAGTCCAAAAAGTTTCATTGCCTCTTGAACAAGGCCATCTTTGCAAAGCCCATCAAGCATCGCCACAGCATTGGGAATCAGCCCAGTCTCCTTCATCTTCCTGAATATCTCATCTGCGTCTTCAGGTGGCTGAGACTGAGGAGGTGACTCAGCAGCAGCTTGCTCAGACTTGTCTCCTCCTCTCTCATTGTAATCGGGGGATTGCTTAGGATTGGGATTCTCCCCTTTCTTCCGATCAAAGCCAAGCCTGAACTTTTCAAGGAAATCAGAATCTTCAAGGCTACGCTTCTCCCTCTGTAGATTTTCATTATTACTAAATCTAAATGGACTGTGCTGTTCATTTTGTTGTCGAGCAGACGGGTAAGTGGGTCTCCTCTCTCCTCTTAAAGGTCTGTTTGGTATGGGTTCTGGAATATGATTGTAGTTGTTGTTGGGTTGAGAAGTAGAGGCATTTGAAGCATTCGAATGTTGAGGCCGACGACTATCATCATCACGAGCAGTGCTGAATGAACGCAGAAATTTCATGGATAAAAGAACTGGAGCAGAGTTTGAACGCAATTCATTAAGGTTGGATCCTATAGCTTTAGAACTTTCTAAAGAACAAATGCTATCAGTTCTTTTCAACACTTCAGGATCCATTTTGGTAATGTAAGCTACATCACCTTCAACTACTTTCCGAGCTAACCTGCCAAAACATAAAGCACGTCTCTTTAAAAACACTTAATTTTTCAATTCAATGATGTGGTCTAAGGAGAATAACCAAGTCATGAAGCTCAAAACTGAATTAGCATAACTACTAATGCTAAAAAGATACAACATTATTACAATATCTTAGCAGCTAAGTGTGCTAACATACTGAGAAATAACAAATTAAATTCAAATCATGCTCTGCAGAGGCTGCAACCAAATTCAAAAGCTTGTTTCAATTCCAAATTCCAGTGGTTTGGCATTATGTTTACATGCACATCAACAGCAAGAGAAACATAACTCAGAGAAATTCTGACATTGTACTTCCTTTCCATGTACTCATAATTATCTTATCGCTCTGCACAATGTTATCTACTTAGAGGGCAGCTCCCCATATCTAAACAGGAACTTCTTTCTGGTCTGATCCTTAAAACAGGTTTAGGATTAGAGTAATGTAATCAGTGCATCATGTTCTGAAAAGAAACATACCAGAATAATGCCTCAACAGATACATGATTCCAATGATGCAAAATTGGCTGCTCATCTAGAACTCGGAAAAATACATCCACAGTTAGCTGGATATGACCTAATACATAAAAGTCCTCGTGCCAAAGACAGAAGACACACATTTTGACTCAGAAAGCTAGCATACAAGTATGCTTACAGAAAACTTACACAGAACCACAAACAGAAAAAGGTTGGCCATAAATTAATTCAATTAAAATGTTTATAGCATCATTTACACATCCTATCAAGAGAACAACACCTAAACCTCAACATGTTAAATAATGGGAAGCACTTGGACTTCAAGTAGCCGAAAATTTAAGGTGCACACGCTATTAAAAATATAGTATATCAGTAACTTTTGATGATCAAAAACCTGTCACAACCATATGGAACAAAATATCCACTGAAAATCAATCAAATGAAGGTCTCTGGACCAAAACAAACATGTCCAGTGAAGTCAAGAAACATAAATTTGGTTAGTCAAGGCCTCAAAGAATTTATACGACTCATTTCCTGTGTATCATATCATCCCTGCATATAAATATTAACAAAAAAAGGTTTAAAAAAAACGATAAAGTCAAACTCTTGCTCATTAAATTTCCCTTGCACCGAGAAACAATCAAAACCATTTCAACAATCAGTTCCAAATTAAGACCATAAATTAAGGAAAAAAATAAGAAAAGGAAATTAGGGATGGCCTAAGTAGCTAGCCTTTACAGATGCAAAGAAAGTAGAACGAAGGTTAGAGTAATAATACCCTTGAGGAATGGCAATTGCTCTTTCATTTGCTGCGGCGGGTGTAAGAGATAAAGCAGGAGGAGCCCAACAAGGTGCCCGGCGGCCGGAGGCTCTGAGACCGGCGGAGATGGTCTTCAACGACGTCGCCATGAATTAAACATAAACCCTAAACCCAAAGCGAAGAAGGATCAAGGACGAGCGAATACCAGTGAAGAAGAGAGTATTTCAAGCAAGTGGGCCCTTCTCAGAATACCAAATGATGAAAAATAATTGGAAGGACAGAGTTGAGAATTTTCACTGTTGAAATGGGAAAAACAAAAAATAAGAAAAAGGAAGGGGTCGACCACTAATTGCATTACATAGGCCTGTCAACGGGTCGGGTCTAGACCCGGATCCGGACCGGATCCGTGAAATTATTACGGGTATGGGTAGGGATTTAATTCCGGATCCGTTTTGTTAAATAAAAAAACAGGTCAGATACGAAATATAGTATTCCGACCCGTATTAGACCCGAATCCGGATATAAATGAATTAATAATTTAAAAAATATATATTTATCAATATAATTTGATTAGGGTAATGTATTTGAATAAAGTCAATTTGATTTCTTTTCTTATTTGGTTTTTTCTTTGCATTAGTTAGAAATTAGTTTACAAATATATTTTTTTCTCATTTTTATTAGAAATTATAAATTTTGCTAAATTTGTTCGGGTAGACCCGACCCGGATTCGGGACCCGCCGGATCCGGATCCGGAACATAGAATAAAAGACCAGTCGGGTAAACGGATCGGATCCGGGTCCGGAATAATGAATTCCGGCCCGTTGACAGCCCTAGTATTACATATGAATTCTTGGTGAATACTAATTGTAAAATTGGATTAATGGCAAATTTGCAATAAAGCCCTTTAACATTGGGGTGATTTGTGCTTTGTCTCTTAATGTTGTTTCTTAAGAATTTTTGTCCCCTTGATATTTGATCAAGGTCAAAGGCAAGAGTTTGGGGAATTACATAATTACTTAGAAGTTGCCAATTGCAATTGAACCCCATGAACTATAATTCTAGTTGTACTTTGTCCCCTTCAAGAATTTTATACCTAATTTACCTCTGAATTCATGTTAAAAAATAAAATTATCCTCGATAATTTATTTAAAATCATTTTTCACTTTTCCCTCTATTTCTTCTCTCTCTCTCTCTCGCTCTCTCTCTCTCTCTCTCACAGCATTTCTCTTATTCTCCCCATATTTAAGCGATATGCTATTGTTAATAAATAAAATATCCAAGTATGTAAAGTGCACATCCTTTCATTTGGAATAATACTTCCAATGCGGTTAACATAAAAATATTGATATTTCTTTTTTCTCTAAAGAGAAACTCCATATCTTATACGGAAAATGAAAAAAGGGGAAGATTTGGGAGTTAAACGAGAAACATCATGGTTACTGGGTTAATGTTTAATTAAACGGGGGGTCTTGGAGACAATTATTGTTAGATTAACAAATTTGAATGCATGACAATTAGAATTTCTTTAATTTGAAACCCTCTTTTTATTTATGTAACATGAATTTAGACTCGCTAATATTGAAAATCTTTTACAATAATGGCCTTGGTGGAGTCAAGAAGTTATGAGAGTTGGGGGCAATTGTAATCATTAAAAACTAATACTCTGCAAGTCTTAACAAATGCGGTAATTAAAACTCTGCAAGGCAAAAATTATGGAAATGGGGCATTATACTATATTATATCAAGGACTTTTTTACAACAATTTTGAAATTTTATAATGACTAAAAGAAGTTTTTAAAAAGTTTAAGGTCCTCGATATAATACTTGTAGTCAATCTAAAAGAAATTTTGTATCATTGCTACCACATGAGTGCAAGCCAATGAGGATTTGAAATGGGACACTTTGCCCAGCTGCAACATTCTGAATACTTAAAATACTAAATTGCATAATCTTTTATATAAGGCATTAAGACAGGAAAATTGACAAATGCGAGGGACCATTTCGATAGTTTTCCCTTATTTCTCTCTTTAAATATAAATCTCCTCATTAAAAATGCTCACTGATAGGTAGTAACGTTGAGAAATCTTAATTATCACAGCTATTATTTGCATGAATTTGATAGTCCCACTATTTACAAAATGCTTGGAAAATTGCTTAAAAAAAATCGAATCCTAGAGGATTTACACCCATAAGTATACAGATTATTTTCTTTTCAAATGCTACAAATTTGGCAAAGTAAGTACCGGAAAACAAAGCTCCCAGAGTAGTGGTACTACAAACCAACGACTCTAAGAGTAGTTAGCCACCAAGAGAATTTTAAAGTTCTACTTGGTATAAGTCAAGAGATCAAATTCCTTTGCCTATATTCCAAGAATCCAGACTTTCCTGGAATGTCATCAGCTGTTGGGGCGGTGATGGTTTAGTCCCCTATGGGTTGTCCTTGGATCTCTTCAAGTTCCTCTCCCCCTAATATAGAGTAGTGTAGGTCTATCGTGTCCGACAAAAAAAAAAAGAGTACTGGAAAATAAAATACCACAAGTCAAATTCCGACTAAATCTAGGATAGATCAATGTTTAATTTTTTTTTTTTATTGCACTACTAAAAAAGGTGCAGAAGAAGTTGACAATCATTGCCAGCTTTTGTACAAGTAAATATCATTCAAATTAGAGTCTTTAGCCCAGTAGATACCATCCACCTTTACATACCAAAAACATAGGGAAAATTACATTTTAGCCCCCTGTGGTTTTCGAAAAAACCACATAACCCCCCCATCGTTCAAAAAGCTATACATAAACCCCCTGTGGTTTGGGTTGAACTGGCAAATAGACGGAAAGCACCCACCGTAACGATTCGTGGGCAAAACGCGCCTGTTCTTCTGGTAGCAGTAGGAAACATACCCATATTACCCCTGACCAATTTGACGTACCCAATAAAGCCTAGATGGGTGCTCCTCATCTCTTTCCATCTTCCGAAATACTTTGTTGCTGACTTTGCACTGAAAGTTGGTGAAGGAACCCAAGATAGAGAACGAAAGAAAAATAAGAAGAAATGCCGTGAAGATAGAAGCTGAACAAACCTGCAATTTTCGTTCAACTGGTGAGGCAGTGATGATAAGGTTTTAGAAATGACTATTTTATAAATGACTGTTAAGGTTTTATAAATGACTGTTTTAGTTCTTGGATTGCACCTTACCTCCAAAATTTGGGAATTTACCCAAATTTTCCATTTTCTAATATTCCTACAAATATGCAAAATTATGCATATCCCTCAAATCTACCCAATATTAATGTTTTGTTAAACTCTAAATAACAAAAATATGAAATATATTATTTAAATATATTTTAGTTACACACAAGTTGGACGGGTAACTAGTGTGTCAGAGAGTTGCCATAATCTCCTTAAACCCGCATGCGGGTTTAAAGAGTATTCGGATATTCTCATATGCACCTATGCAAATCGAACCAACCGGATATCTTATCCATATCCCATTTTTTAAAATAAAAATCTTATAAATTTGAAAAATAAAATCAAATTTAGATGTATTAGGGTTTTAAAAATATTATATAAGTGATAAAAATTTTATAAATTGTAAAAATAAAATCAAATTTAAATAATTAAATGTTATATTTGCATAAGAAATAATACAATAATCATAATAATGATAATACAATAATATTGGTGTAATAAAACTGCCATTAATTTAAATATTTACTTATAATTCCCAAAGAGCCTAATTACCAATTTTTTCTTCTCGCGCTCAAATATAACATTAACCCGCATGCGAGCTAACCTTGAAATAGAAAAAACACAGAATCCCGCTTGCGGGTTTCAACGTTATTATGCAGGCGGGATTTTCTTTACTCCCGAATGCAATTTTCTTTACCCTAATCTTAATGCATAAATTCAATTCTAGTCGATAAAATATTCTATGCTTAAATATGATAATACAGATTGTCCCAAAGCAGCAAAATTTTAAATTAATCAACGCTTAAGCAAAATAATCACTGATTTATTAACTTTCCAATGCCTGATAGTTTCTGTTCAAAAACCATGCAAGTGCATCTTATATGCTAAAATGATGTCAAAAAACTTACCAGATGCAACAACAGCTTTCGTGATCCTCTTTCACAGCTACTTTTTGGTCTTCAATGGTAGATCTTTGTGGGTTAAATTTCTCTCCTTCATTCGGTGGTCATGTTTTTCTCTCCTTTTCTCACGACAAAGACAGAACAAGGAAGAATCTGACTCATCTGCTTCCTTTTTGTATTTATATTAGGGTAATTTGGACATTTTGCCCACGAATCGTTACGGTGGGTGCTTTCCGTCATTTTTCATGGAGGATAAAATCTTGTGGCTCGTCTCATTGCTTCATCCTCTACATAGTCCTGATAACCCTCATAGATGGAGTAATCTTTGAGCACACGAGCTACGGTTTTCCATGGATTAGTTGATGGTGCCAAATAATCAAGCAGTGATCTCAATTTTTCCTCCACCCCTCCATCAAGAGCACTCAACGGTTCAGGATATTTGACCATAGCTACTCTTAACTTATTTCTGCCATGAGACTCAAAAACTTCCGGTATAACAAAATCAATCTCCTTAACAGAAATCATGGAATAAGAGTTAAGAAAATGCGGGTTAGGGAGTGGAGGTGGTGTCACCACATTTGATGATTCTTCACTGGATTCTTTCACTTCAATGGGTTGCGGTTGGGGTTCCATTTCTTCATTTTCGGCTTCTTTTTCAACTGCAACTGTAGATTTCTCATTTTGACATTCTTGCATCTCCTCATCCTTGTCCTTAGGGATCACAGGCTCAGGCCCTTGAATCTCTTTCCCACTCCTTAGGGTCATTGCGCTCACGTTCTTCGGATTCAACTCCGGTAGAGATGGCAGCTTCCCTTGGTTCTGGGACTCCAAACGGTTCATTCTGGTGGCCAATTGACCTATCTGATTCCTTATGTCCTGCATTTCGGAGTCCGTCTTTTGCTGATTTTGCATAATAGCTGCCTCCGTCCTTTGCTGATTTTGCGCCATGGTTGTCATCATTTGGTTCAGCATCTCCTCCGTAGATGAACCAGATTGAGGGGGCGGAGGTGGTCGGGGTTGGTATTGCTGCTGGTACCCGGGCAAGGACGATGGTTGTTGAGACTCTTGCTGTTGAAAATCCATTGGCCCGGTCGCATAATCAAAACTGGAATTATCCCACCATCCTTGATCATACCCGTTTGAATAAGGGTCATACTGCATTTGATATTGGGGTGGAAAATCTCCGAAAGTATCAATTGGAGCACTTAGATTGTCTTGAAATGCGGGGCATGTGTCAGTTGAATAACCTGAGTCAAAATAAGTTCCACAATTTGCAACAGCCCATTGATCATTAGGAAAAACATGAGTCTCATAACCCCATTCAGGAACAAAGTCCGGTCTATCATCAAAATATGGAATGCTAGCAGCCATAAACTATATAAAAAAAAATGAAAACAAGATGAACTTAAAAAGAAACAAATAACTAGCGCCAGTCCCCGGCAACGGCGCCAAAAATTGACAGGTGCCGAACCTGTGCAATAATAAATACCTACTCTAGAAAAATACAGATTTTGTATATAGCGGTGAGTAGGGTCGAATCCACAGGGACTGGGGATAATTCGTTTCTTTTAGAGTCCAAAGTATGGGGGGTTTTGGAAAATGAGAGTAACTAAATTACTTGGAATAAATAAAATAAAATAACTACAACTCAAATAACTAATTATCACAATAAAAATAATAATGGACGAACTCTAGCCAAGAGACAACTTCGGAGATGGTTCACTTAATTCGATCACAGATGCAAGGATTATTCCAGTTACTATCTGATAAATTAGTTATAGTTGTCATACACGCGATAAACAACCAACTCTTCCTCAATTTGTCGATAGCCAAGGTACGACCGTTGACTATTTCTCTAATCAGGAAATAACCCTAGGTACGACCATAGAAGTTCAATTCCCTAATTGCATGAATAATTAGAAGAGCCTAATTCTAACCAATCAACACGCTACGAGGGTCTCTTTAAGTTAGCCTGTCTATCCCCCTGACACAAACCCAATCATGCCAGTTGCCACCAGTTTAGAATAATTAAACAATTACGGATTTAACTATCCTAATTGGCTTCAGGTTATTGAATTAATCTAGAATCCGGGCCCTGGATAATCGAATAATAAAACAACCATATGAACATAAAGCAAAAGATAGACAAATACCAGTGAATAATGGAAATAAATAAAAACTAATTCGATCTCACAAATTTAGTAGAACCAAATCCCCCGTTGTTCTTGACTAGAGTGGTGAAATTAGTTCATGTTTGATGAACTAAACCCACCAGAAATTGCGGCAATAGCTGCGACCTTCGTATCCATGAATTAGGCAAATTCAATTCGCTCAAATCAATAAGAAAAGTAAGCTACAGGAGTTGATTGATTGCTTATACTCTTGGCTAACATTCGAAGGAAGACAAGGAACTACTAAAAGCTAAAAAGAAAGAAAAGTCAAAAGAAACTAAGCTAAAGGACAAAAGAAACTAAGAAGAGAGTCACTGCTCTTCCTCTGCGCAACTCCTATTCCAATTAGCCTATTGCTCCTGTGCGGCGTCCGCCGCACCAGAAGAAGAAGCTCCCTTTTTCCTGCGTAATTTTCCTATATAAAGGAATACTCCTTGCGGCGGCTCCTGTGCAGGAAAGTGAAGACTTCGGCCCAATTTGCCCAACAAGGGCTCACGTTTGTTGTTCCAAAAATGCCCCTAGAATAAGTTCTATCATCTGGACTCTTTTCCTGCCAAATTAGCACCTGTTATTATATTTTCGTTCTACTCCCTGAAATAAATGTAAATTACGAAAAGTGAGTAGAATCTAATAATTAATTCACATCAGGTCAAGTAATAGGGGAAATTAATAATAAAATAAGTGAATGAATTGCAACCTATCAATTTATATTAGGGTAATTTGGACATTTTGCCCACGAATCGTTACGGTGGGTGCTTTCCGTCTATTTGCCAGTTCAACCCAAACCACAGGGGGTTTATGTATAGCTTTTTGAACGATGGGGGGGTTATGTGATTTTTGCGAAAACCACAAGGGGCTAAAATGTAATTTGCCCAAAAACATATGTTATCCCTTCCACATATCTGCTTGGCCAGATGCTTGTTAAAGACATCAAATTCAAGGATGTCGCTACCAAATTGGAAGCGGCAATCGTACAGGGTGGTCTCGAAGAAATTCTGCTTGAAGGACCAGGAGAACTCTCCTTGAGGTCCCAGTTCGCGAAATCCAAGATCATCATCGCTGGATTGGCAATGGACGAAAACGGGGGATTTGTCTGGGGGAAGGCCGCTGAATACCTTGACAGTGTATCTGTCAAGCAAACCATGTCCTTGAAGAAAGTAAAATGAGAGAATGAGCAGCATGGGGAGAAGGCTTGTTTTTGTCATGGTGTAGCTCATTTTGCTTGGGGGAATTGTTGGCTTCAGAATTGATAATTAACTTCCATTTATAATAGTTAATGGATTGCAGTAATTATTTGGGGTTTTGGACGTTGTATATCTAGTTACCTAAATCTACAGATTTATTGAGATTAGTATGAACCTAACTAACCTTGTAAAAAATGTTATACATCTTTATGTACAGAAATAAATGTAGCCATCTGCCCATACCCATATATAAGAGCCATCGTTAACCATTAGCCATTAAAGCGTATTCTCAAAATTTCTATATCTACGGCTATGGCAATAGGGGCATGGTTGGGTAATACACCAATTTGACTACTACATACTCTCAAGAAGTAGTGATTGCGGATTCCCTTATATATATATATATATATATATATATATATATATAGCCATGGCCCTTTCACATTTCAATTTGAGTATGTCTTAAATTCCCAGATTACATTTCCATCTTGTAAAAGGTTAACTGCACTGTAAATTTCAGAAGCTTAAGATCTTATACCTTTTCTGGCTTTTTGCTACATTAGTTGTTGCAATTCCTTGTATCTTGAATCTCACACTCATTCAACCTGCTTTGTCCCCATGCAATGCAGAGTATATTCCTTCATTGAAAATTGATAATTAACTTTCCTTATGACAAATCAGAGAATGAGAACTCATAAATGTAAATCGTGTCAGATAGTAGTACCAAGATCAAGTCAAGACACTGCCCACGATTGAGCATTTACTGCAAAAGTCACCACAATCTTTTGTGTATACATATCTAGAAGGAATATTTCTATTCTTTTCTTTTCTAGTGTACTATAGGCTATAAAAAAAAAAGGATGGATGTATAAGGATCAAATGGATGCATTTCTTGTAAGAAATGATGATTGAGATATAAATATATGAAACTATAAGGACTAAGCATGTAAAAAAGAGAGAAAGTTTTCCTTTTTTTTTTTTTAACAATTTGATTGATGTTTTCGGTTATTATATATCATCCTGTTCTTCTTGTAGCACCTGCTTCCCTTTCTGAAATATTTGTAATTTAATTACCTAGCAATTTGAAATCTAATCACATCTTTATTCTGTCAATAGGGTAAAACTCCACATTGATAGATGGCTCGCAGTGCAAAATTCTAAAACTTAAATTCATAAGTTTCCCAGTGGAGTGAATGCTGATGAAAAGAAGAAATTGGACAAAAGAAAAAAAAAATTAGGGGCTCAAGTAAAAGCTATAGGCAAAAAAACAAAAAAGTATGAAGATTCTCGCAATAACTTTCATTTTAGTTGGTAAAAAAATAAGTCCTGTAGAACAATTCATTGTGCATTATACGGGTCGGATCCGGGTCTACCTGGAAAAAAGGTCCAAATTTTAATATTCCAAAATTAAATTCAAAATCAATCATAAATCCAATATCCAAACTTAAACAAATCAAATTACAAATTTAAATTAGAAATAACTCGCAATAGTCAATCCAAAACTAACCATAAATCAATCTACAAAGTCATTACTAAATTGTTAATTTGGTAAAAGAATGTATTTAGAAATATTTATATTTTATAATTATCAATATATTGTTCAGGTCCGAGTTAGAATTGTATATTCCGTGTCCGACCCTTTTTTTGTTAGAGTAAACAGGTGCGAATTCAGAATTTAGACCTGAATCTGGGTATCGGAATTATTTTTCAACCCAAACCCGTATCCAAATCCGACCCGTTGACACCCCTATGTACACAGAGAGAGAGAGAGAGAGTATGTGTACGTTAATCTTATTCTTATATACACTAACCGTGTATACACTTTATATAATTAACTAGTTATCAACGTAAAGAAGCAAAAGAAAATTACAGAAATTCATTCAAAAATCACAAAGAACAAGAAAATTAATGTTATTTCCTTATATTTCATTAGGTTGTGCCAGCAGACAGTATCCTAAACAGATATCACGAAAGAGAAGCTCTTCATCTTTTATTTTTCCTCTCTCTCTCTATCCCGTGGTTTTAGTGTTAGTCGTCCATCTTTCGGGGGTACTAAAGAGTAAATGTTCTCGTGCAAGACTGGGATAGTCATCCCCCTGGTAAAACCCATCCTCTTTCACGTACCAAAATACTACATACCTGCCCTGAATTTTTGGCCAATCGAGAAGTTGGGCTATGCCACTGTCGAAAACTTTAAATTTCCTTACCAGATGATGATTATATGTAAAGTCACAACGATACTCAGTAAGATCAAGAAAATACATCCTGAAATTCCAGTAAAACTCTTGTCCACTTTTGAGAATGTGATCTCCGAAAAAATCATCTCCGGAGAAACAATTAATGGTTAAATCACCAGGCCCTTCTGGATTGAAGCCACTGCGGATAACAACTTTATATTTCTCAAATAAAGCATTTGCATGTTGTGTTTGAACAATGTAAAATGCCAGAATAAGCAAGGAGATGATGAGGTGGTTCTTTGCAGCATAACTCATCTTGCTTTTTCATGAAAACTGCTCTAGCGTTTCAAGTTGATCTCAATATATACAGAGAGCTATGTACAAGAGCCTTTCTGTAGAAATTAATTAATTCTTGGTGTATTAAATGTCATCTTTCGTCGGTTATATAGTTCTTTCAAAGACCTACAACATTTTATCTCTAATTTTGAACCAGAGTTAATTTAAAGGGGATAATATCACAAACCACCCTTGAGGTTTTCCCCTAATCATACGTAACGGCCTCCCAAGTTTCTGAAATCACACGTAGCACCCTTAGAATAACAACCTTTGTAATATGTGAGCTCCATTATGTAAAAATAGTATTAAAATATGTATTTAGGAGAGAGACTATAATATTCTTTCAATTTTTCCCTTTTGCAAGTTGATTTTTTAAATTTAGAATATGAAAATAAAAACAAGTCGATTCTTTTTCCACCCTTTTCATATCTTTTATGCAAGAAAAGGCAATCAAAAGGAAAAAAAAACAAGTTAGATTATGTAAAAAGAAAATAACATGAATTCCATAAAATCGCACACATTTTTGTGCATAAACAACCAAAGATGGGTTTTGAGGTACTCAGACAATCTAAATTTAGAAAATATATCTTTTTTTTAACTCCAATTTTTCTTGTTATCTGGTTTAATTGGGAAGAGATGAGGGAAAAATAGGCCAAAATCATTCATTTAGTGAAGGAAAAAGCTGGGATGTACCTGAAATTGTGAAAAAAAATGCATATTAAATGTGCCTACAATGGTATTCAATTATCAAAACAAAATTTTTTGAAAAAATGGTTAAAAATAGTACTCAAATAAAAATCTTATTTCCTTTTTGTCTCACATTATACAATGTAGCAGTTATCACAGTTATACGTCCTCAATTTCTAAGTAAATACTATAGTCCTATTTGTTTTTATCTTCATCTTCTAAAATTTGAAAATCAACTTGCAAAAGGACAAAATTGAAAGAATATTATAGTCCCTCTCCTAAATACATTTTTAATACTATTTTTACATAAAAGGATTGACATGTTACAAAGGCTATTATTCTAAGGGTGCTATGTGTAATTTCAAAAAATTGAGGGGTAGTAGGTGTGATTAGGGAAAACCTCAAGGGAGGTTTCTGAAATTATCTCAATTTTAAGCTGATTCTTTTGAGAAACAATTGCCCTTTTATCCTATAGTTGACAAAAATACTATGTAGCTAGATTTCAATCTTAATCTCTAAGATTGCACAAGTATTTTTCATTATTTTCATCTATAGCTCTTTTTATATCGCTCATGACAATCACTGAGACTAGAAGAGCACTCTTAAAGTATTGTTCGCTATTAGATTTAGAATTCAAAATCTAAATCTGACAATTGAGGGGAAAAAAAGTGGTTCATGACACTGAGCGTGTCTTAAACTCTATGGTTCAAGCAAGTTATACAAGTAAATGGATATCAAAGAATTTTTAAACACCAAGTGATTCGCTCAAAACTAGCAACATGCCATATTTATTGTTTGTTTATTCTATATCTCAAAGTTTCGACAACAGACTCTAAAGTTAGGGATAATCAACTTGTGCACATAAAAGAAGTTAGTTATTCATCAATATTCCACAGTTTTTAACAGAATTTGGACCGAACTGGCAAATTTGATCTAAACGAGCACATTTTAAATCAATTTAGGGGACGATTACAGGGTTAGATCACATTACAACATTAAAAACATTTTAGATGATAAAGTGATTTTTTGCCTGCATTTTCTTTCAAGTTCACAAACATGTCAATTATAATGTAAGTTTTTTTCCCTTTCCACGAAAATGAGAATGCTCGTCGAGATTTCTTCAACAAATTGAATTGCTCCAAACTCTAGACCAGGGACGATTAACACATCATAGTATTAATTACATCAAACGTCAATTGGAGTTAATTCATCATCTCTGTGTAGTTATCAAGTCAAAGAAAAAAAAATGGAAGGAACTTTTCGGGCAAAGTTGTCAAATAGATTGGATGAGACCATTCTTGTATTTAAGAAGCTTGGAAACACTGGTCTGATGAAAAATTTGGGCATGATGTTCCCAAAGTGTTCAGGAAAGAATTGAAATTAAAACGTAAGTCTTGAATTTATTACAGGGAAATTCAAGGTAAAATTATTTTGAAACAGCTGCAGTGGAGTTAAAGAGTTTGTAATTCTTGAGCAAGGCAGCTGAAAGAGCCATCACCAGAATCCTGGGAAGTGTGACAAATCGCAAACTGGTCACTGTTAATTTGTTCATTTATAGCTCAATATAATTCAGACTTATTTAAAGAACTTGACTCCGTATAAGGACTTTTCCTCGTAATTCTGTCTGTTCTGGACTAAGCTAATGGTTAGTAATTGTTCCATTGTGGTCAAATGTCCAATTCATTCCTGTCTAAACGAAAACATCTTCTTCCTTAACTAAGAATTTCCCAGTGGCACCATCTTCTCATTGATTGTTCTTATCCTCCAGGTATAAATGCTTTATGGACCAATGTGCCTGGCAAATATGGACCTTTTTTTTGTTCGTACTTTTCTTCTCCTGTATTTACCTTGCTCCCATTTCTCTATTGAGTTACCAATTCAGCTTAGATTTTTGTGTGCGCTTTGACAGATTCTGTCATATTTTTGGCGGTAGTTGTATTTATGGTTCTTTCGACTATTAATGATAGGTTTATATAAGAACTTCTGGCACGTTTACCTGCATTGAAGTAATATATTACTTCTTCATTTTTTTTAATTAAATAACTCTTCAATTTAAAGCGTTTTGAGATAGTATAGAACTTCAGGTTGATGAATTAATTAACTGCCCTTTTCCAATACCAACATGTAATAGGTGAATTTCCTTTAGGAAAAAAGCTGTACTAGAATTGCTGTTGTCGCGTAAAGAATTTCGGTCCGTTTGGATTGCTATTTTTAGAATTTTTTATAGAAAAATATACTGTAGCAATTTAATGTACATGAGATAAAAAGATGATTGGAAAATATGTTTACGGAAAACGTAGAAATTTTTCTGCATAAAATCACAATCTATATTTCTACATATTTGTAAAAACATGATTAGGAAATATGTTCATTTTCTACATATTTAGCGCAACTACCATTGTAAATTGGCCAAAAATAAATACTTTAGCACCATATTAGCTTTATTTTCTTGCATATATTCCAATTAGATGGACAATGAAGAAAATGAAATATTACAGGAAAGATGGCACGCAAACAAGCAAGAAAGAAAGAAAAATGCCAAACTCGAGGGATACTTTAGTCCATAAATTTCGAAGTGGAGTTCAATGCTGATAAAAAGACAAAATCAAAATGATAAAAATGTCATCACTCTTCATTTAAGAGGCCCAACTAAAATCTAAAAAACAAAAAGAGCATATATGCATGAAGATTCTTGACAATTCATAATTGCGATGGAATATTTTACTTGTTTAACAACTAAGGTAACCAAAAATCTAATGGAACAGTATATTTCATGTTCCTTCTTCTAAATATCAATTCTTTAAGACTGTATTTTGATTGACGGATTTGACAAGATGATTTGAAATCCTCTCGAATTTCCCTAAGTTGTTTAAATTACTTTTGAAAATATATTCGAGCTTGTAATCCACCAATAGTTTAAATACATATAAATACTAAAATAATTGGTAAATTACAAATCCAAGTACGTGCCAAGTAATCCATACAACCTAGAAGCAAATTCTTGTCAAATCCTTCAATGCAAACGCAATCTAACGTTAATCTTTGCACTAATATATGCCTATCCCATATGTAGCATTTTCTTTATTGATACCCCTTTCTCTTTGCTTAATTTGTTCTTCAGGCAAATTGATCATGGGGGTGTGGAGGCCAGGGATAACTGAAAAGCACCAGCAATAGTGAACCCTTCTTCTGCTGCTACTTTGGTTTCATTAGGTGTCCAACTTGCAGAGCCCTTCCAATTTAGGGTTTGTGGCGCAACGCTCGGATACTCATAGCCCATGTAGAATCCACCCTCTTTCACGTACCAAAAGCAAACATAAGTGCCCTTAATTTCTGTCCAAGGGTACTCAGCTATATTGCTGTCAAAAACTACAAATCCTTTTTGCCAATGATTATTATAGCCAAAGTTACAACGAAATATGGTGCCAAAGAAGAAATCCATCCTAAACTTCCATGAAAACTCTTCTCCGGATTTAAGAACTCGAAATTCAAGACCATCTGCATCAGAATAACATTTTAAGCTGAGAGAGCTTGGTCCCTTTGGATCAAAGCCACTGCGGATAACAACTTTAAATGGAGATAATGGAAAAACATATCCATTTTCTGTTGGAACAAAGTAAAATGGTAGCAACAGCAAGGATATCATGAGGTTTTTCTTTGCAGCACAGCTCATCTTTGTTTGTTGAAATTAAATTCTAGCGTTTCTAGTTGAAAAATGTTGACAACATATATAGAGTTATATGCAAGAGCGCATTGAACAAATTTATTGTTTGTCTAATCCCAAAACAAAATTAATGACGTCTATTAAATGTCGATTTTGATCGGTTATATATATTTCTTCCAAACACTTGTGACCTTTTAATTATAGTTTTGGGCAAGATTATAAGCTGACTCTGTTGTGCTATAGGAGTAACCCTTGTTTTTCTGTACATTAGTTGATTAACAGTCTCTATATTTTGATAGGTTTTAATCTTAATCCCTTAAAGGTGCACGTGTATTTCCAATATTTTCATCAAAAACTCTTTTTAAGTCACTCATGCCAATAAGCTAAGTTCATTGATTTTATAGAAAATTACAGTTTTGATCCTAAATATTTGGGGCGCCCGCACTTGTAGTTCTTGAAGTTTTTTTTTTTTTTTTGAAAAAAGTAATTAATGTAGTTTCAAATGTTTCAATCTCTAAACGCATTTAGTCCTACTAACTGATTTTTGCTACTAATTTTAGTCTTACTGATCTAGCAGTACATGAAAAGCAATTGTCAAGTATCATAAAATCTACTGAAAAATAGTAACGATATTTTAAGTTCTATATCTCAAAATTTCTACAGAATCTCAACATTTCTTATGGTAGATTTTACTAGAACTTTTAAAGAGACGCCAAATTTGATCTAGTTGAATACCTTACAAAGTCATAAATTGAAAATTTTTAATCATAAATTGATTTTTTTTTAACCTACAGCTGCTTTCAAGTTCACAAATATTTCGATTTTAAATTTATATTAGTTCTACCTCTTCATAGGAAGCCTCATGATGTTGTAACGTAAATTGAGAAGGCTGATTGAGATGTCTTCAACAGATTGCTCTAAATTCTAGCCTATTGAATATTAACGAATGATAAGTTGGCTCAAATTCATCATCCTCAAAGAGTAATGGGTTAAAAACAAAAAAGCTCTCTGTAGTATATCTAATACACAGAAAAATCTCCCGTAGTTTCAAAACATACAAAACGACACCTCATGTTTTGAATTAAATTGTAAACTAATAGTATTCGTTAAAATTAACGGAATTTTATAAATTTAACGGAATCCGGTAAATTTAACGGAATCTAGTAAGTTAAATAGCCGAGACCGTCATTTTCTTTAACTTTAACGAATTCTGTTAGTTTACAATTTAGTTTAAAATATGAGGTGTCGTTTTATATATTTTAAAATTACATAAGGCTTTTTTATATATTAAATATAACACAGGGAGTTTTTTTTGTTTTTAACCCAAGAGTAATTAATAAGGTCAGAAAAGAATAGTAGCTGATTTAGTTAAATGGGATTTTCAAGCCAGACTGGACTGGAATATGACATTTCAGAAGCTTGGAAACAGTAGTGATCTGATGGAATATTATGGACATGATACCGAAGGATGTCCAGGAAAGAATTTCGAATTCGAGTTAAAATGCAAATAATTCAAGGAATCCAAGAGTCGTAGGGTAAACAATTTTATGTTCCAGCCATCAATAGACTCTTGGAAGAAGACAAATAATGAAATTACCCGCCACATGGCAAAGGGTAATTGTCAAAGGAGGAAGAGACTCCTGAGCAGACTTGAGGTACACGGTACACACACGTACTTCACATACTTCGGACATTTATTATTGTCAATCCAATCCGGTCTAAATTTCTCTTAGAACTTTCAACTCTAGTTTTTAATCAAATTTAATTGATGGTTAGAAAGTATCTCTTTGCACAGATCTCTTGGCTACAATGACGCATCATCTAGATAGAAGATAAGTTCAAACATCAATATTATCACTTGTATTGATTTTTTAATCTCTTGTATCTATTGATTTTCAAATTTATATATATATATTTATATATCTGTCTCGTATTTGACTTGATGTATTTTTTACTGTTAGTGTAGATTTATTGCATGAAATTCTCCTATCTATCCCAAAAAAAAAGAAGAAGAAGACATAAATCACCAAATTACTCATCACTATTCACTTTTTTTTTTTTTTAACGTAACGGCACATCTAACCCAACCTAACCTACTTTTACTCCTACTGGAGAAAGCTTATTTTAGGGAGTGACTCAACCGAATCGGGGAACCTGATGAGAACTGAACCACCATTAGACCAAACGAGTACATCATGTATCCGTATGAATTTAGAACAAGTCTCGTATAGAGGCATATTGATGAGAGGTCAAATCTTGCCTCCTATCCCATAATTAATGTAATTAATGCGGTGACCACCACAAGTCACTTGAGCAAGATGGAGATGAACAATTGTGTGGCATATATTTGATAACTTGTGCTACTTTTCAATTAAACCACTACCCCACCAAACATTTATATCATCAGGCACATTTGCTGTTCAAAGAATACAATAGGTCAGTCCTGACGTGGAATCCGCCCCCACCATTGTACCATTCCACAAGAAAGCTGCATCTGACTCTTTTTTGTCTCTGTCTCAATTATCCTCAAAACCCCAGCTAGACTCAGTCAATGATTGGCATGGAATCATTGGTTCCTGGCCTTCAACCTATTTTACAATTTTCACACTGTTATGCCGTACAAGTCATTGATAAGCTTTCTCATATGGTTATCAGAAATGAGATGACGCTTTCATTACAGTCTAAGACATAAATTGTACTAAATTGCATACAAACTTGAAAAAGGAAAGAAACGAAACAAACTTAAAAAAAAAAAAAAAGGGCAAGAGTCGAGTTCTTCTCAATGCTTCAAGAAACGGTTTGGTTTAGCAAGAATTGGAATCTAATCAACCAATTTAACCAGTTTTCTGCTTTTTCCTTCCGTGTTTCTTTTAGGATTTGTAGAGCACTAGACAATTAGAACTAAAGGTGTTGACTTTCTTTCATTTCATTACTTTTCTTTTTTTTTTCTTGGAGGGAAAAGTAATGTAAAAAAATCTACCTATAAAAAACTAACTGTAAATTACGACAACATTACTAAATCAGAAACATTGACTATGGTAACCGCTAAAATCAAGGAGATGTATTATCTTTTAGTTTGTTTCTATCATTTATTCGTAATGTCACTTGATATAAAATTTTCCTACCCAAAAAGCAAAAAAAGTAATACTAGCGTACAAAAGTGGTTAACCACTAAGTTGAAAAAGATGGTCTGATTTTAGATCTGTATGTATATCAAATGCTCATGGGATGCGTGTTAGAAAAGTCCTAGTTTGGTACAACTTCTTGTGCCAATCAGTGGGCAGTTCAGGTTGAAGATAATACAAGGCCAGAGATAAACTCATCCCAATTTTCATCTCCATGACTTTCTTTTTTTATTTACTCATCCATTTACTAGTAGTGGAAGTAGTCAAAATTGGACTGAATTTTATCATTGGCCAAATTTAATCACCAACTTAGTTCAATTTCCTATTCCAGTTCAAAAACACCACCAGAGACAAAAAAGAAATGCACTTGATCAAATTTAGGATTGTGAAGCCATGAAGTCCAGCAGCATGAAGCTGAGGCAAGATTGCTCAGCAGATACTAGTCAACTGCTTACTACAGATATGAGCGGATTTAAATGCAATGTAAGATCCAATTTATCCTTGATAACAGTAATATTGGCTCAAGGGCAACTCATATCTGGTGGGAAGCTTCAGAGAGGGCACTTTTTACAACAGTTTGGCAAGAATGGGGAGATTAAAACACTGAAAAGATTTTATAATTCTAAAGAAGTTTAAATGGCACATAGTCCATTCAACTAGAAACAAAAGGAGAGGGAAGTTTGATCACTATTGAACCATAAAGAAAGTAAAAAGAAGACAGCTTTTCATTCCTAAACCTCTATGCTCTGAGAATTCTCTCCACAGAAAAATGAACTGAAATATTTAGTCTGCAATTGTAAATACTTTCTTTGACTACAAAACCAAAAAGAAGCAATGATACTCTTTGTTGTGACTGTAGGTATGGTGTAACGTCAATCAACAGATTTGCTTTGCGGTAAGCAAGATGTTAACCTGTATACTTGCAGAGGTTCTCAAAGCCCATGTATTCATGGTGTTCAATCTTTCCAATCATGTTTGAAATGCCAACACCACCTGTTTTACACAAAAAGGAAGAAGCCCTTGAGACATGTACACAAGTTGGTACTGTGCTCAAGAAAATATAATCAACAAAACCAAGAATGACAAATGATAAGACTTACCTAGTGAGATGGCGCTGACAAAGATGGTGAAGGCCAGAATGAAGATAATAAGGGATGCCCTTCCCAATAAGATGATTATCCTTCTCACAAAATGTTGACCAATAAAAGCGGCAACGGTTGCAACAGCAATAAAATAAAGCGCTGTGAAGGAAATCCAACAGGATCAAGCATTAAAGTTCACATAATGTAGGGGAAAAGATATTGCAATACTTCTTTCTCTGTAACTACATAGCGTGATTTAGGTAGTAATAAGGATCTACAAAATATACTCACCATAAGGAACTGGAAAACGTTTCAAAAGGTAATATTCAACAACTGACATCGATGATGAGAACATCATGGCAAAGGTGGCTGTTGAACTTGAAACCTGCAGCAGAGTTCAAAAACATAAGGCTAGAATCTTCAAAGGGCCTGTTTAACATAAGATGGAAAATCCAACAGGTAATCATGCTTCTCTTGGTATACCATATCTTAACTGCCTTGAGCAAGTTGTGATTTTAACTCAGTCGTTGATTCAGAACAACAGGTACCCAAAATGGACAATGCAGGCAGCAACTAATTAGATAGAAATATGGAACTATTCAGTCACTTCTTAGTGTTTAACTTTGTCCATCGTATGGTCTAACCAAATTTAAGGAAATACTCTTCCTAGGTCTTCTTGAATCACTACTTCATCCAGGAGTTTGGAGCAGTAGTCTAGAGTTCAATATTGCAACCATTTATAGCTGGACACCATTAACATCCGTGATCTATTCTTTGTCCAAAACACTATGAAGTCAATTATCATAGTCAGATGCTCAAGATTTCATTCACTCTTAATGTAAGATAGTGAGTTGAAAAACTCATACTGTATCTTATAGTGAAAATGAAGAAATTATTGAAGACAATAACTGCAACTGACAGGCTTTTGTTAAGGGAAGAGGCTCCTTTTTTCCTCTCACCATCAGATTATTCATGAAGAAATGGAAGTAGGAACATACTGAGCCAACTGCCCAGTCATGATGCACGTCTATTCACTGTATATCAAATAGCTCAAAAGAAATAAAAAAGAAAAGATGAAAGTTGATCCATTTTACAGCAATAAAACAAAACAATCATTCACCTGAGGAGGTACACCCAACTCTAGAAATAGTGGACCCATAATAAATCCTCCACCTAGACCAAGTAGCCCTCCAACTACACCAGCCAATACACCAAAGAAACAATAAGTGATCAGTTGGTGCACTTTAAAGTTGGTACCAGCATCTCCTTTTGATGCAATTTTTCTCCATCCCTTGTATAAGCTAAATGCTTCAAATGAAGATACTCCAAAGGAAACTGGTATCTATATACGAATTAAAATGTCAGTTGACAATCAAATCCCATCCTCAGTCAGTAGCTAGCATGTCCACAAGTACTGGAGGATGATAATGGCCTTGGTCCTGAGTTTCAGAATAGAACAAGAAAATGCTTGTAAAAATACCTGAAGCAAATTGACCACCCAATATAGTGCCGAACAAGTATCCGTATAGTTCTGTCCAAAACAAGAAGCAATATTGAATAAGTTCAACAAAAACTGGTAACAGCCACCCCCACCCCACCCCGCCCAGCCCAGAAAGAGTGTTCAACAAAACATTTTTTTTTTTTGTGGTGGGGTGGGAATAGAAAATAAAAGAAAGATGAAGAATGAACCTTGATAATTTGCAATGCAAGAAAAGCAATCCAGACAAAAACAAGGAGACCAAATTCCTTCCAACATACATTCTCCAGAATGGGGACCTAGATCAAGCAATATATCAGCATTGAACATTCTGTGAAAAAGCATCAGCTTTTGAAAAGATACTCACCTCCTGTTCAACAGGCTTTGCATCCTTTTCTTTATCATTGCTAGGGCCACTAGGCAGAAGTTTGTATTCCGCCTCTTCTTGACCATTGCCTGGAGAATTAGCATTAGTAACTAAGGAAACAGAAAAAGAAAAAAAGACACACACACACACACACACAGAAACGATTGAGCAGAAAACCACTTGAAAGTGAAGGAATAATAAAAGATTCCACCCACCATTTGTCTCTAGACGCTTATCAGCCTCCTGGTATGAGATCATAATTGACAGTTAGAAGCGAATAAAGATACTTTTGAAACTAGGAACAAAAAAAGAACCCAAAATTTTTGAGAAAGACATCAACCAAAACCATCTTTTAAACAGAGCAAAATTATGAACAGCAACACAACAGATGCATAGGAGAATCAATAGAGTTCACATGAGGAAACAAAAAGAAAAATGAAAATGAAAATATTCCTATAGCCCCAAAATGTGTGAAGTTGGAACAACCTTTTTCATAATGGTTTCCTTTTTCCATGTTTCAACACCTCTGAGAAATGCCTTAGTTGATGTGCCTGAAAATGCAATATGAATTCAAAGTCCTTAACAGAGCAAAATGCATAACAAACAGACAGCAAAAGAGTCAACCCTCACCTATGAAGAGAATGATTAGTAGAACAGTAACCATCCAATCAGCAAAAATCACATTAAAAGCAACTCCTATGCTGATTCCCAGCATAAGCATTGGTTGAATGAGAACTGCTAAATCGTAATCGATAATGGGCATGTCAATTGTAGGATGTCGGAGCTTTAGGTTATAATAAACAGTTGAGATTGAAGCTCCCATGATCATACCTGAAAAACAGAATCACAAATAATAACATCCTTAACCATGCAAGGGGAATTGCAGCTCCACTGCTGATCGATCAATGTGAAAAATATTTAGATGGCAGAAGTTTCTATGAATCTATTTTGTCAATTTCTTTTGAGCTTCTTAGTAAATATTTAGAACATGCTGTGGACTTTGAATGTTTCATTGAAAACTCTCTGGAAATATTATGAGGTAAATCCTCAACAGTGTGAGCCTACTTCAGTTACCACAAGCAGCAGTCAACATCTCTCATGAAAGAAGCTCTAATTAACCTCAATATCATGGCACTTTTCCACTTAATAAAATGCTTAAAACTTGAAGCCTCAATGGTTCCATGATAGTTCTATTGGGTAAGGGCCCATGCGTTAATAATTCAATAGCAAAAAATAACTAAAATAATTAACAGCTAGATTTTCTTGCTCTAACAAGTAATAGCCAAATCCATTTACTCTGTTCATTCAGTGGATATATATCCAGAAAAAATTTTAACTTTACACTTGTGGCTTACATTTTGAAATAGCAGTTGATGACTTCGGATCAAATCCTATAATAAGTGAAAGCATAGGTACAAATATGCCGCCGCCACCAACACCACCTACACTGCCAAATGCTGCTCCAAAGAATCCAATTATGGTACCGACAACGATTTGCCATCCAAATTTCATTTCCTGTAAACGCCAGAAATTACAGAAGCAGACATTTCCAATCAGTTTTTAAAACGGGAAAAACCAACACAAAAGTCAACAGCATACAACTTTAATGCATCAGTTGGTTTTCAACCGAAAACAAATTAACCAACGTTTGATCGACAAAAGACTACATTGAACAAACACATAAACTCTTCTTCCCTCTTTACACAATCCAAAGAGAAACAAGGAAATCATTCGCATCGAGGCCAACTAATATGATAAGTGATCAATGATAACAGTTAGTACTGCTAAAAAATGAATTCCAAAACGGTATTCATTTGATCTACAGTCCCAACGATCAATTATCTTCCCATCAAATTCAATAAAGAAAGTCATATTAAAAGAGAAGAGAATGAATACAACTCAAACAAGCATCTTCTACAATTTCAAAGAGGAAGGGAAAAATTTTCATGATTCCTTAACTTACAGGCCAAACATGCTCGTAACCTGATTTATCGGCCTGCCACAAGAAGTTCAACAACTTGGAAAAATTAGCTGAACCTGGATTCCCTGTAGAATTCTGGGCAGAAGCTGAAGCTTCATTCCTAAAGCTTCTTTCAGCTGAAACAAGGATTGAAGCTAACAAAAAATTGCATACAATTGGCAACAACGGCCGAAAAACAACGTCCCATTTCCCTCCTCTCCCCGCCATTCAATTTCAATATTTCTCCTTTCCGAAAATTTCAACTTTGCCGTTTCTCTGAATTCTCCTTTGAAAATAAAAGAATCCCTTTTATTCTTTACACTTCCGATGCCTTTTTAAGATCTCCAATTGCTAAAAAAACAAAAGGTTTCTCTAAGTTTTTTGTCAACTTGCAATATGATTTACAAGTGTGCATGCGAAAGCTTTTGCTTTAACTATTTCTTGACTTATGAGGCTGAAAAAGGAGAAAAAATTTAAATCCTGCAGAAAAAGGATGCTGCCAGAGAAAAGGGACTGTTTTATTATTTCCAAAAATGATGGGATTTCAGCCTTTCAGGAGGAACGAACTTTCCTTTTCCCTGAATCAAAGAAGGCGCTCTTTGGCTAGTGCTAGTTTCAGCCTATTGGGACACAAAATTTTGCGTGACAAGAAAATATATAGGCAATTGCTGAAGAAGCAAATGTGTGTTGTGTGTGAGAGAGAAAGAGAGATAGACAAGGAAGGCCAGAAGCGTAAAACCAGCAGGGTGAAGAAGAGCTATGGCTCTCTGGAAATTTAGCTGATATAAGAAAGCCGGAAGTGGAATCGGCCTAAAGAGGAGGCCCACCAGCAGATGGTGGAGGGTGAAACGACAGAGTTTGTTGACCTGAGTTTGGTTTTGGGGAATTGGGAGGGGATGGAGGGCGCTGAAACGACAGAGTTTAGTGAAATGAGTTTGGTTAGAGGGATAATTTCTGAAATCTCTCCTGAGATTTCGTGAGTATCATTTAATGCCCCTGAATCTTGAAAAATAAATTTTTTGAGCTGCTTTAAGCATCACAAATTTTATTTTTCCTTATTATAAAGTGTTTCTCGATGAGTTTAAGGAGTTCATAAATTGTTTAGAATTGTATGAGTCTTTCTAATTTTTCTTGAAAATGATAAAATGGCAAAATGCTTTAAATTATAATCTAGCAACTAATTTTATGTGTTTTCAAGATATAACAGTTTTTTTTCTATTGTAAAATGTGTCTTATTTTTACAACTGTGTAAATTATTTGAAATTATAAGATTTTTAAATATTTCTTGTCCAAACGGATGACAATGAAATCTATTAAATGGTCTTTCAACCTATTAACAAGTTGTAATGGTCCAATAACGAATCATATTGGCCAAGTTTTCAAAACTTAAAAGATTAAATTGGTTTGTTATTTCAATTAAGAGATCACAAGAAAAAGACAAGTTTGGAATGAAATCTTTTTCTTTCTCCTGAAATAAGTTTGTTAATATTATTTTCTAACATGCATCCACAATTTCACTCAAAATTAGATCTATTGGAGGTCGATAAATTTTTTTTAAAGTTTAAAGGTACTAAGTGGTACTATTAAAAACTTTAGGGGAGGTTTTTGAAACTATCCCTTGGTTTTATAAGGGGCGAGAGTTTCGAATAAATTTGTGCGGCCCATCATATTTATATTTTTAATTTTTTTGGTCTGTCATCAATTAGTTAAGGGTAAAATACACTAAACCCCCTTGTGGTTTGGGTTATTATCATAAAGCCTCCTCATTGTTTGAAAACCCCCAAAGAATCCCCTTGTGATTTGGACTAATTTGGACAATGAACGGAAATCGTCTAATTTGACGGAAAATATGAAATTCCTATATTAACCTTGTTTCAATCTATACTAAAAGTTAGTTCAAGATTCACATAAGATTTAAAAACTTTTTCACTTCATTTGAGAATAAAGAAACATCAAGTGGCTCATTTGAAAATTTCAAAACTTATCATCTTCTCCAAATCTCCACTTTTTTCTTCGACAACAATAGAACAGCCACCAATTACCACAGCCACCATTCAATTGAAAACCCATTCTCCTTCAACTCAGCCTCCATCACCGCATCTACCTCAATCGAGCCCATGTCCGCTGGCGTCACAGCCGATAACACCCCTCCCAAACCATTATCCGAACCTAGAGTCGCAGCTGCAGCGGAAGCAAAAGCTGAAGTTGAAGGTGCGTCCAGATCGAAGGAGGCTTTGGCAATGAGAAGCTCCGGTAGTGCTGGTGTACGGAGACTGTAGGGTCTGAATTTGACTGGGAACTAGAAACTTCCGGTGAGGAACGAAGTTGAGGATCTTGAAAGGGATGCGAAATTGGGGAAAGTTGGTGAGGAGGTGGAAATGGATAAATTAATAGATTGTGACATTTTCCGGTGAGGTTTCACTAATTAAGGTGGCCGTTGATGGAGTTGAGCTTACGCCCGGAGATTGCAGGTGCGTGACGTAATAGCTAAAAATGGGAGAGACAAGGATGAAGAGAGTTAGGGTGGAGTCGTACCAAAGAAAATAGGGGAGCGTGTGAGTGTATGTTTGTTACTAATTTGGAGGGCGGAGAAAATCAGGTGAGGGAGGCACGAAGCTTTGAAGTTTCAGTCTGGAATTTGGGTGGAAATTGGGAAACTGTATTTGTGCCAAATTTCAGTTCAGTGATAATAAAATCCATCTGTATCACCGTAAATTGGAAATTGGGAAACTGTATTTGTGCCAAATGATAATAAAGTCCATATGTATCGCTGCCTTCAGGTCCAAGCCCGGCACTGAAACTTCAAACCCACCTGGTAGCGCCGGAGTTATATTACTGAGCAGAGAGTAAATTCACTAAAGGCAGTATCGGAGTAATATTACTGAGCAGAGAGTAAATTCACTAGAATTTGGGTGAAGTTTCAGTGCCATATTCCACATCCCAAACCCACCTGGTAGCGCCGGAGGAGGAGGATTTGTCCCGCCCAGCAGCCCCTGAGTTTACAACTAAATTCATCTGCTACAGTGATGGAAGTGTACGAATCAATCTATCAATGGTAATTTTTGCTGCTTCAATTGCCATGGTAACCGCCTTCATCGTCATCTTCAACACCATTGGGTCTTAGATTTCATCTAAATTCATGAAATTTCTACTCTAGATGGTTCAGGAGAAAGAAAAAAAAAGGAAGAACAAAGAAAAAAAGAAAAGAAAGAAAAGAAAAGAGAACGTAAAATTATCACATTACCCTTGATGTATTGTTATCACACTCGCTTGTCAAGCGTGTGTAATTCACTTTCCGTCAAATTGGATGATTTCCGTTCATTGTCCAAATTAATCCAAACCACGAGGAGGTTCTTTGGGGGTTTTCAAACAATGAGGAGGCTTTATGATAATAACCCAAACCACAGGGGGTTTAGTGTATTTTACCCATTAGTTAATAATGTTCCGTGGTACTTAAATGCTCCCGCGGCCGGACCTCTCTAGTATAGATAGTCATGCCTCATGCAGTACAACTCAGCGTGAGTGCTGAGTGCTGACTGGCTGGTCCTAGCCCCGCACGTTGCTTCTTTTATTCTTTTTTCTTTTTTTGAATTTTTAAGAAAGAATCATTCAAAATGTCTTTTAAATTTTATATTTTGCCAAATAAATTTTGTCATTATTCACTTTTAAAATATTAACTTTACGTGCCTTATAAATTCAAATTAACAAAATTTGATCACAACTTAAGTTTTTCGATCACTTTGTAGCTTGAATTCACGGCATAACATAAATACAAGTCATTTTTTAAAGGGTTATTATCACTTTACCCTCCTTAAACTATATCATTACTATCAGTTTATCACTTTATCCCCTAACATTATCTTTAGTCACTTTACCTCCATAAGTAATTCAACTCAACATGTTAAAAAATTTTGGACAAAAATACCCTTTTATTTTATAGCATTGCTACACTGTTATTATCACTTTATTCGTTTAGATTATAGTGATACAATCACTTTAGTTCCTAACATCATTTTCTAAACATTTTACCTCATCGTTAATCTAACTAGTATGGTCAAAAAATTTTAAATATATTTACCATTTTTTATATATAATTAAAAATAAAAAATTGGAATGGTTATTCTTCATTTTTTTTCACTTTAAGAGATCGAAAAACGTAAAAATCAAAGAATTTTCTCAAATTTCTTTTTTTTCACATTTATTAGTACTAGGAAAATGAAAAGAGATAGGAAAGAAAGAGACAAAAAATTATCGTATTACTTTAAGATTGTCGTGATTAGGATTGAAATTTGGTGGTAAACAAAAAGTGAAATAATTTTAAAATAATAAAAGTATTTAATTATTTCTTATTTGTAATTTAAAAAAAAAATTGAGCTCTCTCTCTCTCCCCCTCCCCCTCTCCATCTTTCTATTTTTTTTTCAATATTAATAAAATTGCCAAGAAGAAAGAAATTAATACTTTGACTTTTTTCTTGATACTAAAAAGGAGAAGAGTCATTCTAAATTTTTTATTATTTTTATTATGCAAAGAGGAGGGTATTTTCTTCTAAAGTTTTTTAACTTGTTAAATTGGTTTAACGGTAGCATAAATTGTCTAAAAAATAACTCTAGGGGGTAAATTGATAATGAAACTATATTTTATGGGGGTAAAGTGATAATAATTTTAAGGGTTAAACATGTCTTTTCACTTTAATTAACAAATTCCGTTAAGTTTGACCGTTAGTCTTGGGGAAAAAGTGACCAAAAGATAACGTTAAGGGGGAAATTGATAGTAGCACCAAACATTAAGAGAGTAAAGTGATAATAACCCTTTTTTTAAATATAGAAAGGCCATATCCTACTTTTTTGTGACCAAAATAAAAATATAGATGGAGTCTAATCCACTTTTTTAGTATAAAATGAATACGGTTTGGATCATATTCTACTTATTTAGGTACAAAAATAAATATAAATTGGATCATTTTTTTAACTATAAAAGGAACCTAATTTTTTGTCCCCTAAAAAAGGATCATGTGTGGATCACGTGACGGATTTGATAGGTTGCAATTTTCTCCTTTATTTTAGTATTAATTTCCCCTATTACCTGATCCGATGTGGATTAATTGTTGGATTCTATTCACTTTTAGTATTTTACATTTATTTCAGTAAGTAAAACAAAAATATGATAACAGGTGTCACTTTGGCAGAAAAGGAATCCAAATAATAGAGTTTGTCCGAGAGGCATTTTTGGAAAAGAAGATGTGACGCCCATTTTGATAAATTCTGCAAAGGAAGGGCGGCTTGAGGGCTTCTTCTTGGTGCTGGGCCGCCGCACAAGGAGAGCAGAGAACTGGACTTATATTTCTTCTTAGTGGTTTTCGTCTTTTAGCTTAGCTTTTTGGGGACTTGTCTTTTTCTTTAGCTTTGAGTAGCGTCTCTTCCTCGTATGTTAGGAGAGGCAAAACAATTAAGTACTTCTTGTAGCTTTTCTTTCTAGTCAGCACTCCATCGAATCAAGTTTACCCATTTTCCAATTGATGGCTGCGGTTTTCTCTCCAATTTCCTGTGGGTTTTGTTCATCAATCATGAGTTAATTTTTTCCACTCTAGTCAAGAGACAACGGAGGCTCTGGTTCGCCTAAAAAATTGTGAGATCGATTTAATTTTATCTTTTTCTTTATTTATTAGTATTCGTATATTCCTTGGTTGCAGTGCGTATGATTGTTTAATTAATTGATTGTCTTGGATCCGGATAATTAGTTAATTTGATAATCTATTGTTAATTGGGACGTTAAATCCGTAATTGTTTAATTGTCTCAAAATAGTGATAACTAGCATGATTGGGTTTGTGTCAAGGGAATACGCGAGCTAACCTAAAATAACCCTGGTAGTGTGTTATTTGGTTAGAATATGGCTCCTCTAATACGTAAGGCAATTGAGAAATTAAATCTTATGGGCGTACTTGGGATTATTTCTCAATTAGAGTAGTGATTAACGGGCGTACTTTAATCACCGACATAGTAAGGAGGGGTTGACTGTCATCGCTTGTTTGGCAGTTATAACCTATTTATTGGTAAATAATTGAAATTGGCTTTGCATCGATGATCAATTAGGTGAACCATTGCTGAAGTTATTTCTTGGCTAGAGTTTAGCTATTGTTAATTTGGTTTTAGTAATTTGTCATTTAATCTTTTGTTGGCTATTTATTTTTATTCAAATCGTTTACTTAGCGCCATTGCTATAAAAAAACCCCATTGTTAACTTGAACTTTAAGGGAGACAAATATCCCCAATTCCTGTGGATTCGACCCTACTCACCGCTATCTACAGAAATTACTTTTAGTTTGAGCAGGTTTTTATTATTGCACAGGCTTTGACAACCTGTCAGGATTCAAGATAAAACGTGATCGAAAATTTAGGTTGGGGCTTGGAACCAAATTTTACATACTTGATTTTGTAATGAAGGTAAAATTATTATTTTAAAAATGAAGGATGAAAAAATTTAGTTGGCAAAATGTGATGAATGTTTTAAACGATTTTCTCATTTTTCAAACAAAAATTATAAGAGAGAGAGAAAAAAAAGAAAACCAAGAGATTAAAATGTTTGCTCAAATGTTATAGTATCAACTAGTTCTATACCAATTGAACAAATAAAGTTGGTTTTACCTTGCCATTCGTATTTAGAAATAATTTTGCTATCTTCAAATTGAAGCTTTTAGTGTGAATATATAAGTTCTGATTTTGATGGGCCGTTGAATTAACTACCCTAACCTTCTGCCAAATGGACTATTTATTCTTTTGCCACATGGATGTCTTTAATGATTCTATTTTTTATTTTTTATTCTTTTTCTATTTTTATAACAATTAATTCTCTTCCTTTTTTACTTCATTTATGGCGTTGTTTCTTATTTATAGTCAATTTCAACAAATCTATTAATGACATACCTTATATAAATTTTTATTAATTTTATATTTCGTCAATCAACTCATAATTTTCTTTTTCTAATCATTTTCAATCATGTTCTTTATTCCTAATATTGGTTTGATTATTTAATGCAATTACTAAAATGTAGACCAAGTATGCCACATTAATGTTTACGTTGATGGTTTTTCCCTATATCTTCATTATATATATATATATAAATGTTTGCTATGTGAAAAAAATTATTTGTTTATATTTCTTGGTCGATTATATTCTTTATCTATTTTCTATAACAATAAATTAGAATAATTTTTTACTCCTTAATTTATTTTTTGTCAACTTTTTCTAATTTTAAGTTTTTACCATCGCATTCTCTATTTCTATTATTGGATTGATAATTTATTACCATTACTGAAATTTGGAAAAACTTTCATTTTTTCTATTATTCTTTACTTCTTATTTATAGTAAATTTTGATTTATTAAATCCCTACTTTATATATGGTTACATTGATTATTTATTAATATTACTTAAAAATTTTACTTTTTCTAGACTTCTTTATTTGTAGTAAATTTCAATCTATTAATTTTGTAATTTATATACACTTACATTGCTTATGTTTTTCTTCTTTTTTTTTTATCAATCAACTTACAATTTTTCTTTTCTTAATTTTCTTCAATTACTTTCACTCTATTTCTATTATCATAGTTAATTGTTTATTTGTAATTCTAAAGATTTGACAATCTTCATTTTTAATGAATCTATATTACATAATTTTAGCATATTACTCATACAAGCCCATTTGAATTTAAAGAAAAGTACATTTAAATTTTATAAATAGTCATTCTTTCCTAAAATATTCTATCAAATTCAATTCAGACCAAAGTAGTATTTATACAAACACAGGGTGATAAAAAGTTCTCCCAAATTATTTTTCTTAGTTTTTAATAATTTGAGTAAATAATAAATTCATCATCTATTAGTTTGCTTTAAAATTTTTTTTTTAGTCGTGAAAGAATCAAACTTTTAATTACACTTATTTCCTAATATATCTCATTCACTACCCATATGTTGACTTGCCACCATTAATTAGAGTAAACATAATTCCATTACAGGATAAGACTGGATTGAAACTAATTATTAAGTTGTTATAAATTAACCATTTTTAATATGTTTAATGTTAATATTTGTCTTATAATTAGTATATTAAAATTTATAAAATGGCATTTTTTATAACAATGTTTAATCAAAAAAATAAAAATTATAAAACATAAAAAAAGTGCCCATGCAAATACATGGGAAAGAAAGTAATATATTTAATAAAATAGTTCCCCATATGGTATGTTATTCAGTTGGACATATTCACATTCTGCCAAATGAACTATCTATCTTTCACCATGTAGATTCTTTAATGTTTTTTTAGTTTTCATTTTTGTTTTGCTTTTTTTGGGTAACAGTTAGTTCTCTTCATTTTTCACTTGCTTATTATAGTAACTTTTAATTAATTTATTAATTTTTGCCTTATATATATTCGTATCAATTATGTCTTACTAAATCTTTTCATCAATTAACTTATAGTTTTTCTTTTTAAAATCTTTCAATGAATTATGTGCAATCCCATTCAAGTAACGGCTTAAGAACTAGTTATTGAGTATATTGAATATAAGATAATTTTTTTTTCTCCTTAGAAATTACAGGAATACAAACACAAGTTGCAACCCATTCGAAGTGGGGACAGTAACATGCAACAAAGTTAATCACCCCAAATTTGGACAATTTTTTGCACACTTCCATGTGTTGCAATTTAATGGTTTTATTGTTAGTTATTTTTAGTTAAACTAAAAGGTTCAATTTAGGGTAATTGTTCTATTAAATCTTGATTGTAATTGTTCTATTCATGGCTTAATGTGTGTTGGCATAGAAAAAAACATGCACTGCGAAAGCAGTTCTAACATATATAAAAATATGTGAGAAAAAAAAATAAGCACACCAACAAATATTCAAAAATTTTATTAACTTAAAAATCAACAATAAATCATAGATTTTCGCTTATGACAATTCACAACTTTTAATTTAGAGGTTTTCCCTCTATTTCACAACTCAACTCAACAAACTTTTCAAGATTCAACTTAAGTCTTCAAGTAATAATTCACTACACTTGTAGTGTTTATATATTGCTAAACTTTCTAAATAAACACAATTGTAAACCGAAACTTATTTGGAGCTGATTTGAGATTTTCTAATCTAATATGTAAACTAAATAAACAAGACACCAAAACAAGAAACTAAAAGAATCAGAAAACAAAATATTAAGATAGTTTGGTTTAATTTTCTTCATTGGTTCTCTTAAACCAAGCTCTTCATTATGGTTCTTCAAAAAAAAAAAAAAAAAAAAACTCTTCATTGTGGTCATCTCCAATACCATTTTGATCTTGAATCTCCATAAAAAAACTCAATTACAAACACAACATTCAATCCTAACTTATGATTGGTCTTCAACTTCATTTTCACCCGTCGCAATTGATGAAACTTGTACTTCTCGAACAATTTCTTTGATTGATCACTTTTGTCAAAAAATTCAAACATATCCACCTATACTTTATTGAGTAACCCATTATTTAATTCATTCACATCATCAAGAAAATCTCACAACAAAAAATCATAGTTGCCACCTACAATGTTTTCAACTATTCCAAGCTTGTCTACGTGAACAATTCGATCACTTTTAGCAATATCACAATGTTTAACTAATTTGACCACCTACAATTGATCAACCAACTATGTGTTTGATTTTTCTCTTCCAAAAATTCATCAACTCCAACAAAATCAAGAATTTTTTCATAGTTATGATTTTCAATCACTTCTTTAATCTAACCAATGATATTGCTTTCTTTCTCAATCATTTGTGAAATTTCCTTTTGAACAAATTCATGTGCACCCATAACTTTTGTAATTTTTTCTTTCTTTATCTCATCAAAAAATTTTGTTTATGCTTCCTCGGTACAAATTTCTTTTCCACTATGACCACAATAAGAATTTATCAAAAAATTTCAAACATTTTTTGCCGTCTTTGTATGTATGAATTTTTTTGCTATATGCAACTGGATTTTGGTACTGAGATAATGGAATGCGGTGCAATCTAACCGTTTATTTCTTTCTAATTCTTTAATTGCACTACTTAATAATTTTGCATATTCTGCAAGTTTATTGAACCCCTTTTGGAAAATATTCCAAAGTCCAATAGCTTGGAAAAATGCCTTCATCATCCAACTCCAAATCTCAAAATTGTTTTTGCCATGAAAATAAAAATATCACAACATGGTAAATGATACGAATCCGCACTTCAGTTTCACGAACAAGCCATCAAAGTCTAGAGTTCTGATATCACTTGTTAGCACTAAAAAAAATATGCACAGTAGAAACAATACTAATACATATAAAAATATGCAGGAAGAGGAGAATAAACACACCAACAAATACTTACTCAATAATTTTATTAGCTCAAAATTCATTAATAACAATATCAAGTTATAGCCTTTCAATTCGCTTACAACAAATTACAACTCTCAACTTAAAGGCTTTTCCTCTATTTCACAACTCAACTCAACAAACTCTTCAACACTCAACTCAACTTTTCAAATAATAATCCACTAAATTTGGAATATTTATAGATTGCTAAACTTTCTAAACAAATATAATTGTAAACCAAAACTTATTTGAAACTGACTTGAGATTTCCTAATCTAATGTAGAAACTAAATAAACAAGACACTAAAATAAGAAACTAAAAGAATTAGAAACTAAATACTAAAATAACTTGATTTAATTTTCTTCTTGCATTTCTGTGACTGAAAGATTCTTTCATTCTTTAATCATTATTTTAAGCATAAGGAAACATAAATGGGATCAAGTCTTACCTGTCCTCAAGTGATTTAATCCTTTTTGCGGGTCATGGGGATCTAAATCTGCTATATTTTACCCAGAATTATTGACAAGATAAAAGAAGTGACAAAGTCTAACTATGATTTTTTTCCCTCACTTCTAACCAGATCTGACATCAAAGTATCTGAAGTGAGCAATATGATCATGATGAAGTGAATGCAATAATATACAACATAAAATAAAAAGTATGCAGAAATATCCACAGCATTCATCATTTACTTAAACAAAATCTTTTTGGTTTTTGCCCTTGAAACTTCTCAAACCTCAGAGTGACTTTTGGCACTATATGGACATCGAGGAGAAGTATGATGTCTGCATTGGTACTGCATCATCTTGTATGGTAGCATATCATTAAGTTTTGAAAGTTCATACTTTTTTTCTGAAAATTCATATTAATTTATATACCTTTTTGAAAGTAAATTTTTTTCCTTCCTAAATCTACTTGTGTTGGGATAGCAAGTACTTGATTTGGTAGATTTTAGTTGTTTCTTGATACATGATTAATCACTAGTTGAGATTGTTTTATCTTCCCCACGCAAATTGTGTCTAATAACACTTTCCTGAGTCCACAATAGTAATTTGCTAGAACAAATATGTTAAATGCATATTAATTTACAATCAGTATTACCATATTAGAGCTCGATACAACCTTACTCGGATTGCCACCTTTCTCTAGAAAATTTTTACATTTTCCATGAAAGTATTTTTTAATTACTTTTTTATCTCATATACATTAATTCGCTACAATATATTTTTCTACAACAATTTCAAAAAATAACAATTCAAACAGACATGAACTGGACTATTAATCATCATCTCCTTGCTTTCCCCCCCCCCCCCCCCCACCAAACACCCCACACCCACAACAAAGATAAGATTCATGAATATTCTTTTGTTTATTTTCTTCTATGTCATTCCAAGATGGCAATGGCGCGTAATATTTCAACATTACCATTTTCTTCTCCTTTTCATGAATATTTCAATTCCCTTTGAGGTTTTCACTTCGTGCTCAATCTAACCTGGTATTGGTCATTCATCGGATAATTAATGGAAACAAGATGGACCATTAATGGCTGTCTTTTCTATCAATCATACGTCTTCTCGAAAATCAAATCGTGCATTTCCTTGTCGCAGTAGAATTTTTCGACCTAATCTTCTTTATTCATTATTTGAAATTAATTTTAGACTGCTGTGATACTACGGCTTAAGTAGGGATAAAATTTAAAAAACCACAACTAAGGTGGTTTCTAATTATTTTGCTTAGCACCCCCGACGTTTTAAATATTTCACTTATACAATAAATAATTAGTGTAAGTTATTGAAGAGTTTTATGATTCCAAATTGCCCTTGCATGGCTCAACAGACAATGAAGTACTAAATTTAACATTAAAAAAAGCTCAGAAAAGTTAGGGTGCGTTTGATAAAACTAAAATCTGAAAATTGAAATCTGAGTCTTAAATTTGAAATTTGAAATCTGAATCCATTAAGTTATTAAATTATTAAATACTAATTTGATACATTGAGTGTATACTACATTAAATGATAAGTGAATAGTTTATCACTTATTTTTTAGAGTAAGTTTTGTTTAAAAAATTCAGTGCCACTTAATTAATTCAGATATTCTATTTTTTTGTTATTAAACGTGTTTGAACATGTTAAGATCCAAACTTAACTCCACTTAATTAGATTATCAACGGGGCCTTAGAAAGACAATGTGAGAAAGCAAAACACTTGCAAACTAACTCCAATATTGAAGAGGATCTCTGTCCTTTTCTTGCTTTTCCAAGTTTTTTCTAAGTTTAGAATTGATACGTCATTATCTTGTAGGCTACTCAAAGGAAATTCTAGAATGAAAATAATACGTCTGGCATTTTTAGAATCTTTTGTGGATTAATTCTTTATGGTCTGAATTAGTTGTGCACAATAAATAGAACCATCCAAACATTGAAGTCCCAACAATCCGCACAATCATCTTTCCTTTTGGCTTTTGCTCATAATTTCATCCTCCCACTGCTGTCCTCAATAAAGATTACACGGCTCTTCTGATATGTTTCTTTATACTGTAAAAGGAAGCTAATGAGCCACTTTCAATTGAAATGGACCACAAGCAAATTGAATACCCAGAGGATTAGATGGCCTGGATGGTCGGTCTGTTTTAGCGCCGTATTGCCATTTACGGGAGAATTATGGACATCACTTGTCAAGCTCCTCTCTTTATCTTTTTCAAAAAAAAAAAAAAAAAAAAGTCTCTCCTCTTTGTCACCCTTTCATTTCTCTTTCTTTCAAGACTTGAAAAACAACAAAAAAAAAAATTCTTAATGAGTTCTTAGAGAGTAGTACAAAATTAGCATTTATAAAATTATCATATAAATGTACACAAACACATTCAAGGTACATTATATTTGACTAATTTTCTGATTTAATTTCATAACATTTGAAACTCTTTTTAACAATTGATGCTACATATTCATTAATGGAAAAAAAAAATCCTAAATAAGCGAAACATTTTAAAAATATGTCTACTTATACTTTTAAACGTAAGTTATTCAAAATAAAATCTTAAAGCCCTTGCAATTTTGGATTTGGTGTTTTAAAAGAGGGAAAATACAGCTTTAATTGACAGTATTTAGCACTCAGTGGTGTAGCCACATATGATTGAGGGTGGGCAATTGCCCCTACTCAAATTTGATAAAATTATACAATGATTTTGAAAAATTTAAAATTTTTTAAGTTTGCACCATATTTGCATCCATTGAATTTCATAAAATTCTCTATTTTTGTTGTATTGTCCCCCTTAAATTTAAGAAAATTTCTTTCTCTATATAGATTATCCTTTGAACTTTTATATATTCCCCCCTTATTCTATATTTATCCCCTACAAAAATAATATTTTTTATTGATTACCTCTAACAAAAATTTTGGATCTATTCCAAATCAAAAATTAATGACACTCTAATAGAGAAAAAAAAAGGATTTGGTTTTTTAATTCAAATTATATATAGTGTGTGTGTATAAATATATATTAATCTAAGAGCACGATTTACGCCGAAGTTTACTATTGCACTCTCTCACCACAAGTTCTGGTTCTGCCACTGTTAGCACTTGTACAGTTTTATTCCTGAAAATTTTGAGTAAAAATAACTGGTCCCCATTGTATAATTTTAGTCGTTAAAGTTTTCACAAGAACAAATCTGGGCCTCACTATATTGAATTTAAAGTAGATTAAGGATATTTGAGGAATTGCTCGCAATTATTGACATAATTTAGTCACGTGTCGGTTAAATTAATTATTTTTTTTAAAAAAATAGCTAACTTTAAATAACAAGACGAAGAACTAATAACTCATGTGCTGACTAATTAACAAGTAAAAGAACAAAGAAAAACTTTTTTACTGAAAAATTGAAATTGGTCTAAGCACTAGTTTCATTGATCTAGTAAACTGTTTCTCATATAATATAACGAAAACGACTAGCTAAATTGCAGTATCAAGGGGCATTCTTGTCGCTGTTATCATATCTTTATGGATTGAGAGTTAGATCAGCGGGGTAAATTGTTAACACCATCTGAAGACAGGAAGCATTTTAACTTTCTCCTTAAAGAAAGAAGTAACCACAAAAAAATACTATTCAAGTATGGACTTTTCATTTTCTTCCCAGAGATAGATTGGGGTAGATCTTTGTTGTTCCATCAATGTCACAGCTTAGTCCAAAATTCTTAAACCAAAACAATGGAAAAAAGAAAGCTTAGTCCAATAAAATGTTTTTTCTGATTGACTAATCAAGGTTTTTGTTCCAATGAATGATGATGACTTGTCATAAGCACCCAAATGATACTTGCAGTTCTTTCCAAAAAAAAAAAGGAGTACTGATCGCTGTCTAGGCACATATCTGATAGGGTATTCAATGGATGAATTTATCAAGTACAGTGAGTAATTGTTGACTCAACAACCAAATTCAGAACCCTACCACTTCAAGTTCAGTACTAGCTACTTTCTTTTTTTAATAAATATAGTGGTCCTTAGTCGTTCAACAAATTTCTCAAATCTGTTGTGCTGTTGACAGTGCAAGTCACGCTAAAGAATAACAATTATTTTTTTTTGTTTAATTAATCCTCGCACCCTTTCTATCCCAACTATCAAATCTAAGATTCAAACCCTAATGAATTTGATATTAGAGAAAACTTTAAAAGCCCTCCCCTAAGCATTGCATTGTATGTAGTTGATGATCATTGGGTCCATAATCTCTACAATTAATAGTCAGAGTAATTGCATATATAGTTTATGGTACGTACAAATGAGGTTGATCTGATATTGAAAATATGAGATTGGTTTTGAAAATAACTTCACTATTTTATAAAATCTATTGATTTTTATATTTGATTGTTTTTTGTGTAGATTTATTATTTTAGCATCTACATCTATATTGACAATTTAGCCTACTTAATTAGTAGCAAATTTATTATGTCTTGCAAATGCGTTTTGGTAGTATGGGAAAAAGAGAAATAAGCATCAAAATTTTTTTTCTTTGCAAATGTTTTACTACAAGATAGTACGTATATTGGGACATCATTGGAGGGAGTGCTTTAAATGTCTGAGCAGTTGGCAGTTGGTATCGCCAGAGAAATTAAAAGTTTTTTTTTTCCTTCTGAAAAGACATTTGAGAAAACAACGTAGGATCTATCATGTTTCCTTTTCTTAGAATTTATTGTGATGACTAAGAATAAAATAGAAGAACTTATGGCATTTGGCTTTGTCCTGCTATAAACCATAAAACCCTTTCAAATTTCAAAGTTGCTTTGTCAAAGCAAAGATATCTGTTGATCACATATTTCAGAGTCCGTTTAGTTCTAGCACTGATTATTCAGAGTGTTATGCATGCCATTTACTTTGGCTCAAACTGTACTAGAATTTTTCATGGATCGATCTCGGAGAAACAGTTTATTAGGGTTTTGCAGAGTATAATTTTACGAGTCCATTCACACAGAGCGACTAAAAATTACGATATTTCTAAATGATAAATACAAATAAAGAAATTCCAAAAATCAATGAGATGAGCCGTCTTTTAATTTGTGTTTGTCGTTTAATATATAATTATTCTCATTTTACTGAACATCTTGTTAGCTGAAGTATAAAATGTTTAATTTAGAAAGAAGGAAGAAGCACTCCGTGTGCAGACAACTTAATGGAATGGAAAATGGTATGTGATGGAAAAATATGATATTGTCATCAGACTTTGAATCTGAAATCCACTTGCTATTGTCTAAGGGAAAACAAGAAACAATCCACTTGCTAGATATACAAACAATATGAATTATATATTGCTGATGTCAACTCTTTGTTCTAAGAAAACCCTTGTTTGATTTGTCAAGGAGAACTTTTTTTTTTATTTTTTTAAACGACCTAAAAGAAAAACTTGATGCCTAAAAATATTCTATAAAAATCTTGGATTTGGCCAACTGCCAGGTAGTGTGCCAGTTCCCATGCCTTGCCGAAATTAAGAAAAGGAATCCATTTTAATTTCACTTTTTCGCCGGTGAAAAAGTACACTTTGTTCTGCTAGAGTAACTTAATTGAAATCTCAGTAAAGTTCATATTCAATCTATTCAATTTAATATTTAATCGGATCAGAGTCAGAGGTCTTGAATTCAAATTTCGCTTTATACGAGTTTCTTCTAATAATGCCTTGAAATTTGATTAAATTACACTCAACATTGTGGATTTCTTGTAATCTTAAAATACAAAAAACGTAGATCAAAACTAGAAAAAATTCTAAGTAGTACTACAAAGTTAGACCCGTACAAGCTACCTTGTGTCTGAATGGGTCCAAACTCGAGGCTGTACACGTTTTAAGAATGTCTCAATCATACATGGGATCTTGGAACAGCCTTCACCCATTCATCAAAGTTAGCACAGTATCAGTCAAAAGCAGGTGAGTTGTTCGCATGCCGCAATGTCGGTCAAAATCACGTGCATAAACCTCAAATCCTGCTTATCAATCATATACAATAAGGTTGGGGTGGTGCTGTACTCCAGGCGCAGGGATTAGTCGGGCCGCCTTCGGGTCTTGATCCGGACACCTCTGTGTTGACAAAAAAAATTGTTCTAAAAAAAAAAAATTCATATACAATAAGTTTGCGAACGAGGAGGATGTCTAATGTACCCTCGTTAAAACTGTTCTAAATACTATGCTATTAGATCTTTAAAAAAAATGAGATCAACTTGAAAAAGTTTCAAAATGTAATGAGACAATGGATATGTATGTGTATGAATTTATATGATAAGTTAAATGTAAATTAGATGTATACACGAGGGTTCAGTAAATTTCTTAAAAAAAGAAAAAAAAAAAGAGAAAAAGTCATCACTAATATATTAAGAAAGATAGCAATATATAGTACCCACATACAATAATACATTTGTAGCTCCATCACTAATTCAATGTGAAAACCCCAATCCTTACGTCTTTATCTTATGGTAAGACGTATGCATCACTTGGCTCAAAACGTCACCCAAATCATTAAGAAAGAAAATAAGATAATCTTCATTCATGCATGCATGCATTATAGCTGTGATTAGTACTTAATTAGTTGTCTGATTCATGGTTGCACCTTCCTCGATCTTCAAAACCTCACGCAAAGCATTAGAAATGGAAAAGAGAACAAATTAATCATAATGGGTGAACTTAATACTACTTTATATATACTAGTATTTAGTCTGCTTAATTATCATGCATGGTTGCATCTATGACGTAGCCACCTAGCATGATCTTCAAGATGCAGCACTAATATTAACAGTTTAATAGCCCTCAGATCCCGAAAGCACGTTTTTAAGCACAAAATTAGGAGATGTAGATCCTAATTAACATGCCCAAGAATTATTACATAGGATGCTAAAGTTGCTAACCCTTCTATGCTCATGTTTTGAACGTTGAATATGCACAATGATTGCTCTTCTCCTTTTTCTTCTTGTCCTTTTACTAGGAGATGTACGAGCTTCATGCTTATTTCCATGGACATACTCGAATAAAAGTGATGTCAAAATCAAAAGGAGAATAATCAATCAACTGGTATGTATGGCAACTTGTGTAAGAAAGAGATAGCGATGAAACAGAACGAAGATGCAAGGAAGCCATAAAGGAGATGCAAATCTCATTCTCTCAAGACAAGAACGCATTAGGCAGCTGTCAACAATGAACACAACACATGAAGAATGCATGATAATACTGCATTGACTTTTTCAACTTCTGCTTGTAGCCTTTCTGTCCAAATTGAGACATTCATAGTTAATTGTACTCAATTGGTTAAAAGTAGAAACTTTAAAGGACTAAATGTGTTCCTGCTGAAACATTAGGGTTGAAGTTGTTCTAACCCCCAAACACTGAGGATGAAAAGTGCATTTTCACCTTCCATAAGTATATAGCTTCTCACATCTAGAGCTTTTAACGAAACGAATCGAACAGAATACTTGACGTTTAGGTTCTATTCATATATTATATGAATAGGATTCGAGTTCGATTCGAATATTAAACGAGCTATAAGTGTTGTTCAAATTCGACTCATTTATTTATATAGATATTTGAGTTCTAATTCAAACTCACCCTATTAAACTAAACAAGTTGAATCCGAGTTCGAGTTCGACCTCAAATATGAGTTTGGAAGTAATTTAATTATATTTTCAATAAGTACATTATTTAGAATAAGTTTAATTGTATTTTAGTAAAATATACTATATATTTAATAATATTAAATTTATTTATATTTGTATTTATTTATTTTATGATTATCTATGTGTTCACGAACTATTCAAATAGTAGTTCGTGAACAGATTCGTGTTAGACTAGATTATTAAACGTGCCTAATATTATGGCCCCATTTGGCAAGTGATTTTTTTGGGTGTTTGTCTAAAATTTTACTGTAACTTACTGTAGAAGTTATATAAAAATTTTTTGAAGCGTGTAAATTTTTAGATATTTTGAAGTGTATAGTTTAAAAATTTTTAAAAAGTTTTTTGAGGTTACTGTAACTAAAGTTATTAAAAAACTTGTAGCAGACAAATTTGGCAAAAAACTTGCTTGCCAAACAACGCCTATGTTCAAATTCAATTCATTTATTAAATAATCGAGTCTTTGAAAAATCGAATGTGCTGAACACAATAAATTTGCAAACGGCTCAATTCGTTGAAAGCTTACATCTAAACTTAAATTTTGAAGAATTTTACTTGTCGAAGTGATGTGAACCAAGAAAATGGGCCTGGAGGTAATGACAAGTATCCAACTAAAGGGCCGAAACACAAGCTTGGGCTATTCCAGAAAAGGCCATAGAGGTAAACTTCAAGTTTGAATTAATGTTCAGCACAAATTTACAAAATGTTAAATTCAATGCATTGGGCCACCATTCCAACTTTCCCTCTAGATAGGCAGATGTCTTGTCCTTTGTTAGTATTAGAGATTATAGGATGTCAGACCTTTTCTGGTTTCAGAAGGACATTACGCCTTGTTTGAATGGTGATTTTCTGCAAAAAATTTTTTTTATGTTTTCCGTGAACACATATCCCAATTATTTTTTTACCTCATATACATTAAATCATTACGTATATTTTCCTACAAAAAGTCCTAAAAATATCAATTCAAACAAGGTTTAGTTTGCATTTTGCAACTTTTCTCCATATTGACTAGTAATGTCCGGTAATCAATTGCTACTAGTCATTTAAGCACTTTCCATTATAAAATACTAATTTTACTTACAGAAGATATAACATTACAATTTTAGGTACTCATTTCTTGATTTTTGATATTACTTAGTAGTTGATATTTAACCATTTTTTTTTTGTTGAAGAAGAGGATGAGTTATATTACATCCTATAAACATCTAACTTCTAAAGTTCAAAATTAAAAAAAAAAAAAAGGTTCTAGTGGCATTGCTGAAGAATGAAGAAAGTGCATGAGTCAAACATAATTTCATTTCATGCAAAAGTGCATCAAATTCTTGCTCTATGTTAGGATACATTAAAAGAAGAAAATTCACACACGTAAATTAGATGAGTTTTGCTAACCAAATAAGTAAAATTACTTCCTCAAAAGTATTCCCACACCACCATAAATACATAGATACAGAAATAGGATCTAAGCAATGTAACATGGTTCAGAAAATGTGACAGAACCCAAGAAAAGCGTTGAATCCTGGAGAGCGTTTTAGACCGAAGCTCCAAATCTGGCATCAAAAGCGCGACTTCTCTTATGTAATTGGCCGAGCGACCGAAGCAGAAGCGAAAAATTGAGTAAAAAATGATGCAGCAGCAGCAGCAGCAGCAGCTTCTGCTTACTGCTTCACCACCACCAGTACGCAAGTTCTTGATACCCTCTTCACCAATTCCACTAACTTCCTCCAACCTGTCCATTCCTCTGCCTAAACTCTCTTTTTCTTCACGACCCTTTTGCAATCCCAGCCTCCCACTGCGTTTTACCGCCACCCCATCTCGCCTCATCTGCAAATTCGACAATAACAACTCAGGTTATCTCTCTGCTTCTCTTTCTCTGCTTTCTACTGTTTATTTGTATATGTAAGTCAGTTGTGATTGGTTGGTGTAAAGGGTTTCCTTTTTCTTGAATTGTTGTGAAAAAGTTATGAGCTTTGATCATGTAATTGAATTTGCTGAGATTGTCATAACATGTAACTTCCTTCATGGGGAAAAAAGCATGCTCTATTACTTGCTGCATGGAATTCATGTTTTCTTGTTGGTAATTGGATGAACAGATAGTTTGAGAATCAAGGTAAAAGAATGTGATTGGTGCATTGTGTTAAGTGTTGTGTTTCTGTTGGTTTTGAATGATTTGCTAGTGATTATTTATCTTAAAATTGTCATTTTTAATCAAAATGTAAACAACATATTTGTAATGTTTTAGTCGTTCAAGAAATCGACTTTACAACTTGAATTCCTCTAGAAAGAGAAGTGGATTTCCATGCGGTGGACCTATTCAGGAAACGCAGACACTCAAAAGGACTCAAATACGATGTTTAATAAACTGAATGTGAGGTGCCCAACCTACTCCTTTGTCTGCCCAATGTCCATCCCGGAATCCAACCGAGGAAAATGATGCGAATGGTAGCAGCTGAGAGAATTTTTTACTTAATCATGCTTCTAGTTGTTTTAGTTGGTGGAAGAGCCGAAGATAATCCACGACTTGATTGAAACATAGGCAGTGAAAATTGTTGAAGAAGATTGGGAGTTCAACTCAATGGTTAGAGAACAACTTCATGAAAAGAAGTACAAACTCCTCAGGGAAGTCATTTGAGTTAACACTGATGTGCATAATAGTAGAGACTAGTTTCAGAGAGAAGCTACCCTTGCTTCTTCTCGCATGAATGCCAAGATTTTGGACTCCACAAATCTATGGTGATTGTCCCACCAATTTCAAAGTTTATGAGTTTCTTCTATTTCATGAAGTGAAGATATTTCTGAAATTTGTGGTGCTCTTTTTCTTATTTTTCCCCCCTTTTAATTTGAAAAAGAATGTAAGAAATTAAAGTCTATATTCATTCACCTGGAATCAACAAGTTTGCTACCTAGCAGGAACAAACTACCCAGGATGACGTTCTGTATAGTTAGCAGCACAGAAGATGGCTTCTTTTGTTTAGCCAGTTATAAACAAATAGCTAGTGACCTAGTGGGGCATGCCTTAAATGAGTTTTCATGCAATGAGGGTGCTTCTTTAAACCTCTCTTTGCTGACCTAGCTAAGGAAGGCCTTGGCACATCCATAGCAGGCTATTTGAGGTCCTGACCCGAGCATTTCAAGACTTAATGTAGGCCATTAAAGGGTATCAATTCTCACAGGACACGGCATAAAACGTTACTGGGAGTTGACTTATGGAAGTTGTAACTTGCTTTGCTAAGGTCTCTGCTGATATATATCATTGTTTATCTCACTTTCAACTGCTCAGTTCTTTTATTGTGTTATAGTCCTAAACCCCTTGATATAGTTTGGTTCAATTTTCATTGTATGAGCATAGGCTAAATCTGAAACTTCCTACCTGCTGCACTTTAGCTTCTTTGCATACAGGTAGTGAGCTTCTTCTGTTCAACTGTTCTATTTTGATCTTACCATTTCAGAGTTGCTTTTCTTTTTTCTCCTCCACACATGTGCCTGCCTAACATTGTGCCAAGCCTATTACGCCCACTAAATGCTCTCCCGGAGAGTATTTGATCATTTAGTACGGTATAACTTCTATTCATGAACTGTTAACTGTTATATTGATTTCATATAAATGGTACTTTACTAATGGGGATAGACTTCTAGTTTTGCAAGAACTAAGATTTGATATATACATATACATATACATATACACATACATACATACATACATACATATATATATATATATATATGGACACACATACACACACATTCTGAAATAACTCTTGGTTTACTTCATTCAGCTCTTCTGGTGTGATTTTCACTTTATTACATCACTAGAAACTTAGCTTCCATTTCATGTTAACATATTTAATTGGTCTTGTCTGCTCCCTTACCTAGTTTTGAATGTAAAAAGAAGCATCTTTCACTTTCTAACACAAGCAAGATTACTTTTCCCAAGAACAGAATATTTGAAGTTGTCATTGGAAACATCAGAGCACATTTTTCTGTGATTAGTTTGCAAAATTATCATGTTTCCTGTGCTTGTTGGTACTAATCTGGGTTCCTTTGCTCTTTTATGAGCCATTTAAATATGTCTATATACATTTTTTGTTCTTTTCTGTACTACTCATTCTGAGATTTAATTTTTTTTTAAAAAAGAAAAGAAACAGATAAAATATTTGAACAAATTATGTGATGCTTTTACTAGATATGGTATCACAGTTGGAACTTGGGAAGCTCGAAGGGAGGCAGAAACCAGAGAAGCGTGTGAATGGGATATTCTGGATTCTACTTCTTAATCTTGGAATATATGTTGCTGATCATGTATTTCAGGTTGTGTATAGGCTGTGTACTTGTCCTTTTGTTTACTTTGTCTGAAATATTTCACATCATGATATTGATGTGGGTTGCATTTAATTTGATATCCTTTCAGTCTCGGTTTCTGTGCAAATTCAGGAAGGAATTTAACTGGTTTTATATATATATATATATATATATATACATTTCTACCTTATGATTAAATAAAAATCTTATTTAGAAACCTAAGGAAAGATATCATCCTGGAATATCTATTTGGCTTATCTTATTAGACTATTGGCAATACATGCTAAGATTAGTGCTAATTCAAATTTTCTTTAATTATCAGGTGCGTGCAATTAAAGCTTTGTATTTGTATCACAACTGGCCTGCTTGGTATCAATTTTTGACTGCAACATTCTGCCATTTTAATTGGTAAGAAATCTTTGCTTCTGGGGATGCATAAAAGTAGGCCAAAAGACTAATCTCTTATTTTATATCGATGCAATTCCAGTTCAGTTTCACTCATTGAAAATACTTCTACATGTGCCTGTGGCTTTTGATATTTACAGTACTTTTTGTAATTCTTTACCAGGAAGCATCTTTCAAGTAACCTGTTCTTCTTGTATATATTTGGTAAGTCAAATTTAAAGTAACCTGATGTTAGTTTAACGAAGATATTATTTGCCTCATGTTCAAGTATAAGCTATAGTTTGGATATATTTGCCACCCAGGTAAACTTGTTGAAGAGGAAGAAGGAAACTTTGGGTTATGGCTTTCATACATCATAACAGGTGCTGGAGCAAATCTTGTTTCATGGCTGGTTCTCCCAAGAAATGCTGTCTCTGTTGGAGCATCTGGTGCAGTTTTCGGACTCTTTGCAATTAGTGTCCTTGTGAAGGTGAGTATACTCTTCTGTTTCTATGCATCAGTAGGAGATCAACGAGGAAAATGAGATACTTGTGCCATAAGATGGTAGTTTCTTCTTTTTTCTTTCCCTGGAAACATGTTAACTAACTTATTTGGTTATTCTCTAGATGTCTTTGGACTGGAGGAAGATTCTTGAGGTACTTATATTGGGCCAATTTGTAATTGAAAAGGTACATAATACTCCTTTCCCCCTTAATTCAGCGAACAATTATTGTGGTGCACACTGCACATATTTTGCAGACTCAGGGAACTCTTTAACTTGCATTACATTGCATTTTATTTTCTTATCATAGCAGATTGGTCTTGCTACTTTAAGAATAGATTACATTAATGAACCTAACCATCTCATATCCCTTTCCAAATTATAGTGAATTCAAATATTATTTCAATGGAAGTGTATGGACAGAAATTGCAAAATATGTCCTCTTATTTGCAATCTTTATAACATCAGTCGTTTTCATATATTGGTCTATGATCTTTCATAGCTTGAAGTTATACCATTGTAGAGCACATACTTTACAGATTGGCAACAAATGATCTGTTTCTTAGGCAAGGCTTTGGTTGTATACATACTAAATGAGGTTAGCTTCAGAGTGTTTGGCTCCAGAGCCAGTTTCTGTCAACAAAGGATCTGTTTCTTAAGGAAGGCTTTGGTGATATACCTAATAAATGAGATTGGCTTCTAATTATCATGGATGCAAATTCAATTTCTGTCATCATTTGTTTTATCATAGCTGATTATTAAGTATTACTTAGCATTTGCCACATTTACTACTGATCACAAATTTTGAGAGTACAATTTTTGTGGTAGATAGTGTCAATGTTCCAGTTTGTCTTTTGAGTGCATACACAAGTTTGTTAGCAATCAAATATGCATGCACGTCAAGTCCATGTACTTGCTTGAGGAGAAGATTTTTTTTTTTTTTTTGTTGCGAACTGTCCTGCTCATTGACAGCAAACTGCCTAATCAGATAAAAGATGCTATTTCAATATGGTTGCTCAGCTGGGTTATATCAGATAAAACCTAGAGAGACGGTGAATTTTTCACATGCAATAACCATCTGGTTGCTTGGCTGTCATGAACTTAGCTATCACACCATCCTTATTGATTGTTCTACCCAGTCATCAACTTGTGCTCTACATGGTATTTTCTCAACCAAATAGAGAGAATGAAACATGAGGACAGATGCAGGTGATGAAAACTGGCAAAACCAAAAATACCAGCAATGCACAAAAGTTGCAAAGGGAGAATAATAAACTGAAATTGTTTATTGATTGAAAGGGGGCATTATAGAAGTTTATTAACAGTTTGGCAAATTGAAGTGAAATTGAGCAAAATATTAAACTTCTTTGTCCTTTCAATTAGCAAAATGTGCAAATTGGAATGTTTTGTGCAGATACTATGTTCAAGTTTCTTTGAATGTGTAACACCAGGTGATGGAAGCAGCACAAGCTTCAACAGGGTTAGCGGGTGGTTTTCGAGGAGGCTTTGCCTTACAGAATGTCAATCACATAGCACATCTCTCTGGTGCCCTATTTGGTGTAGCTCTGATATGGCTTCTCAGCAGATTTCCCTCACAACCATCAAATACGAGTACCTCAAACATGCAGAGGAGAAAAGACTGACTGATATTAAACAATCTAGCTTTTAGAAGTTTGATTGATGCCTTTGTGTGTCAATCAAAATTTCACCCTGTATTTGTAAGTAGACTGAAACAGAAATCAACACGATTAAGGTTTAAGCAATTACCTAGCAATGTTCTGGGTTAAGCATTTCTTCTCTATTGCCAATCTACTTCACAAGAACATCAAGGGTGAAAAGAAAAAAAAAAAAAGAAGAAGAAGAGTGCCAATGATGTTTCAGTCTGAATTTGGGACTTACTGTCAAACGCTGGTTGCTGCAGCTGCAAGTAGTGGCACGTATGGGACTGTTTTTGTTTTTTGAAAGTTATTGCATGCCTGTTGCCGTGTCATATGGTCTAATATTAACCTTTGCCATCGACAATATTTTGCTCCTAATTTGCATTAATTGGTGGAACATTAAAATTGATATCTGAATTGAAGCTTGTACTCATGGCAGATGCAACTTTGCATATTCTTGTTTATCGGGCACAAAATTCTTCCATTTGCCATTAAGTTTCCAAGAGGAAACTCATAAATCTCTTTTTAAAGTGAGACGTGTCCTTTCTACTTCTCTTCTGTTCTGGAGGGAGATAGAAACCCCGGGGCTGTTTGGTGCAGGGTTTAACTTGGCCAATTACATATGCCTGCAGCTTTCCGGGTAGTAGAGATATAAAATTTAAACAAAGAGCAAGTCTAATTTCTGCATTAGCTGGAATATTAGAGCAGCCTTGTAATATGCACGGGTAAACTTTTGTCAATTCTATACAGCCATGTAGCAGATCAATATGATGAACAAAAGATTGATCTACAAGATAAGTAAAACCTTAGAAAAGCTGTACAGGAAGCTTGGGATTTTATACATAGTCCCTTGTCTATGTACCACAGCTTGTCGTTGAGATCAGTTGCCATTCTCATCAGTTCTTCCACTGTTTAGGTGTAAGCTCATTGCACTTCCCCTTCAATTCAGTTCAAGAACCCCACTGTACAGGAGTGTGGCAGCTGACCAGCGATATAAAGCTGCCTTTGATATTGCCTCGGGCAAACAAATGGACTTCTTGGTCCAAACCTACAAGCAAGATACATGGATCTGGTAGCAGTGCATAGGGTCTCAGAGGAAAGTTCAGCTTCTCCTAAAACTGCCCGGCCTTTTTTAGTTGCAGCAGCTAAGCTCTTATGATCATTCACAAGCTCACCTGGGATCTGTAGCAGCTTGGGACGTGAAAAATCAACTGCATCCTTCTGATAAATTTTCTCTAAGCTTTGCACTGCTGTCTCATTGTCCGTATCTAGCTGGTAATTCACGCTTTGCTTTTCTATGGAGTCCATTATCCGATTTGCCTCTTTACTTAGTCCAGCGGCACGCCAGGCCTCTGCAATTAGCAGAAAGGTTGTTTTCTGAGGCAGAATATTGAACTCCTTCATGAATTTGATAATTTCTTCTGCTTTCCATGGCTTTTTTGCTTCTGCATAGCCTGAAATTAGGGTTTCAAAAGTCCTCAAATTTGGAGATATACCGCAGTTACACATCTTTTGGAAAACCCTCATTGCACATTCCATTGAACCGGCACTGCACCATCCACTAATGACAGTGGTGAAGATCACTACATTTGGGCGAATACCAGAATCAACCATGGTATTCAGAAGTTCATCTGCCTTTTCTGGTTCCAGTGCACGCACAAAACCTTTAGCAAGAATACTGTATGCATGGACATCAGGTTCAATACCAGCTTTTATCATATCGTCAAAGATTTCCCTGCACTTTACCATATATCCTGCGGCACTCCAGGCATTCATGAGGGTGCTAAAAGTTATCACATCTGGTTTGATACCACATTCTTCCATCAAGGAGAGAACCTATCAAATAAGTTTCAACTATTGTCAGCATTTTGCTCCCAATGAACAAAATACAGCTATATTCATTTTTATGCTGTTAAATCAGATATTTTATACCGAAATCAAATTCCAGCAGTTAAATTGTATTTGTAAGCAAGCAGATAATGAGAAAACCTATCCAACTTACAGTTATATTCATATTCTACTGTGTTGAATAAGATACCTTGTTTCATATAAATCACATTCCAGCAGTTACATTTTTACTTTGCAGTGAGAGAAAACATACTTGTAGATCCCAGCATTACCTCAGAAACTACAAAGACTTTTTATGCCATTTCAATGTGTGTGATTTTTTCAAACACCATGTTAACAAGATTAAAATACATGAAAAATACAAAATCCTTACAACCTGTAATCACCTATGTGAGACTCTTGTTCTTGCGTTTTCCCCATCTCAAATCCACTCCCCTTGTCATCAACTACATGCTTGAAGACTTGATTTTTTTCTGTTCTAAAATGTGAATTAACACTCCAATGAGAAAATTTGAATTATCCCCATCGGTCAAGCTCCCATTTACAGCAAGTAGTACTTACTGCACACAACCAATGTAAATCTTTTATTTATTTAAATTATGCTAACTGATCTACATCGTAAAACAAATGAGTGAGCACTGACATCATCATGCAAAGAAAAGTAGCTGCTTTCCTTTCACTTGAGTAAGTTGCTTCTGCATTTAATGCTGCTTTTGATCAATGGTTCCAATTTCATTGTCTATGCATACAACTCTGGCAACGGTTCTACATTTATGACACATATGCACCACAATATTATGAGAATGGTGAAGTACCACTTGATAGGCAATTCTCAGGCTAATTTGTCTTTAGGGAAGATATCCACTTAAAAAACACAAGCAGCTTGTAAATTTGATTATCATCATACAATCATTAAATCAGATACTGTGACATTGTTTTGCTTTCTTACCAAGCACCCAAAAAACTGTTTCATGCATGGTATATTAGGTGATGAATCATTTGATAAATTGATTATCATCATACAATCATTAAATCAGATACTGTGACATTGTTTTGCTTTCTTACCAAGCACCCAAAAAACTGTTTCATGCATGGTATATTAGGTGATGAATCATTTGATAAATTGGAGAGAGAGTGAGAGAGATGGATTATTTATTAGACATGAAAAACAATTACTGAAGAAATGAATATCGATCTAAAATGTTACAAGTTAAACGAACCTCGTCAACACCATCTCTGTCTGACAATTTCAGGAATCCTTTGATCAGGGAATTGAAAACAACAAGATTGGGATGCACTCCAAGATCCACCATTCTGTATGCAAACCTTAAGGCATCCCTTACTTTGCCTTCTTTGTAGTACCCAGCTATGATGATGCCACAGGTTCTTTCATTTGGATGCACTTCATTCTTCTGCATCTCATGTATCAAACATTCAGCCTTTTCCGGTTGGCCATTTTGAGCATATGCTGTTGCAATGGTGTTGTAAGTTACAGCATCAGGTCGCAAACCAGAAGTTACCATCTTAGAAATCACGTTCCAAGCCTCTTTCAAGTTCTTTCTATTACACCATGCCCTAATGAGTACATTGTACGTCCTCAAATTGGGCTTTATGCTTTCCTCAGACATCAACTCAAGTACCTTCAAAGATTCTTCAGGCTTCCCAATGAGCCCATATCCTTTAATCAAAGTGTTGAAAGTGCTAGTTGTGGGTTTCATCCCACTCTCCTTCATCTTCAACAAAGTTTCCATGGCTTCCTCCATATTGCCAGATTCAGCAAATGCATTGACAACAGCATTGTAAAAAACTGAATCTGCCCTCATTCCATTTTCTTGCACATGAGAGATGATTGAATGTATGTGGTTGAAGCGCTTCTGGACAGTCAGTGCAGCTAATAAGGTTGTATATGTCACTAGAGATGGTTTATGCCCTCCTTCAATTAAATTGTTGAAAATAGATTGAGCTTCCTGAGGCTTCCCTCTTTCCAAAAGTATGTTCATTAGTTTTGTTCTAGACTGAACTGTTCGACAAATATTGCCACTCATGCAAAATGTACAGAGAGTTGACTCTGGTATTGGATGTAACTGAATCATATTATCTATAGATTTCTCCTGGAAAATAGAACAAGTAGTCAGTACCTGAATGTCAAATATCTATAAGCTTAATGTCCACAGAAGTGATTGCGGTCAACCTTGTGCAACTTCTGGAAAATTAAGAAATGACACATGTTAGATTAATTATGATATGCACATCTAAACTGTTTTTTGTTATTGCGATTCTTTATATGAAAGCTTTGCTTCACCAAAGAACACCTTGGAAGCATCCACATAAGCATAGGTTCCAATTTGTGATTCCACCTATGATCAAGAATACAGCATCTATTTTAAACAAATTCAATTCTACAGTAAGTAATGATGCCTTATATTATCTTCTCAAAGTGTACTAGAGATTGTTCTCCTGTTTGCTAAGTAATCACTTTTAGTTTTGCAGAATAGAGCAATTCCATGTCTACTTAACAAGACTAGTTGTTTACTAAGTCAACTGGAGATTTCAATTAACTAGACATTATTGCATCTTGTCCACTCTGTATGCTATATGACAGGACAGTGGCATGGTATACTCTCCAATGCTAAACTTAAAGAGGAATCTACAATGTACTTAATAGGACAAAGACATTGTGTATATTAGCATGAAATTTGCAGTAAAGACATATCTTTGAAGAAAACTCTCATGGAAAATATAACTACTGTAATATAGTATTCAAACTTGGTTAGTGAAACACAAAAGACAAAGAGGTTGATGCCTGGATTATAAAGATAGTTTGAGAACAATGAATTTAGATAGATGCCTCACATTCCCTTGGTATAAATGTCTAAAGAAATATAAAGAATCTTGCCTTTTGGTTTTTCATGAGACAATTTTTATGACTGTAGAGAAACCTATGATTTGAAAGCATTATGTGCTAATAATAAAATTTACTTTTTTATTTTAGAACTTTTTGCAAATTCCAAAGCTCAGCAGAAGTTATAGAGTAGATTGCATTGTACCTCTATAGGTACTTGTTGTGCCAATTCCTTTTTGATAACTTTAGAACGCCCTTGAGTTTCTTTCATTGTATCAGAGTGAGTCCTCTATTCAAAAAATTCCACCATTTGTACTTCTGAACCAGTATAATATCAAAATTTGAATCTCTTTCCCACTTCTGCACATTAACCAACAAAAACATGAAGCTGATTCAGTTAGTTCTTAGGAAACCTGCCAACCAATTTAATATTGAGTGAAGGAAAACTATGCCATCTAAATAAACACTGGTTGAACAGGTGCACAAATAGGAAGCGAATCCAAATAATGCTAGGCATGTTTATACGTGCAAGTAAAATGTAAGCAATTAGAGGTTAAACAAAATTAAGAAAAAGGTTAACAAGACAGAATCACACACCACTGTTTCACCCTAGTAACAAGAAAAAAAAATAAAGACAAGAAAGCAGACAATTAAATTCTAATTTGCCTAAATAATTAGTTAAAGCTGATCCATGATTGCTGCCGAGCAAATAAGTGGATACCCAAAGTACAAGAATATTTTAACACTAAAGCACATAAAAATATCAGATGGAGGACTGCAGTCAAGATGGAGCAGCATAAGAGCATGAGTGTAGAAAGGGTTTTCTCACAACCTGAATTAACCAGTAACAAACTGAACATTGATATTAACTAACTGATCCTAGTTACAAACAAACTGAGCTACCTTGATTAAGTTTTGCACATATCAATCTACTTGAAATTGCATAAAAAAGGGGTAACGTTTCAACAGGAAAAGTACTAGCTACACTAAATCCTGGCAATGTACATGTTCACCTCCAACACTCAAATCCATCGAACAACATGTGCATAATTAAAACCGCCAGTAACAAGACTCATCCAATCAATATGCATTTTTTCGTGAGGAAATTAAATTCGAACAGGTGTCCAAACGTCAGAGATAAATTTCACCAAGAACGCAAGGATATTTCTACTGTAGCACTTTTTGTGATGTGATGTATGTGAGATAAAAAGGTAATTGGAAAGATAAAAAGGTGTATTGGAAATTGTAATGATGATGTAAGCAAATAAAATTGGGAAAATAATCCTCAATCCAAACAAACCCCATGTCTTTATAGCATCCAAAAGAGACAGTAAACCAAGGCCTCTCCACCCAAATGCATGATAATCAATTTGTTCACCGTGAGAATACTTTGGTTGCCAAAATCATGGAAAAGCCCTGATTTGCTGGAAAGCATATTGTTCTTATGCTGCTAAGATATTTACTTTTTACACCACAAAGATAAAATTAGTACATTTCTTAGTTCTTACTAAAGTGGAAAAACATATTTTCCATATTCTCTATCAATCTATCCCTCAATCTCCACCCCCATGGTTCTGGATTATTAATGAAAAAGTTAACATCTCCGACCAAAAAGGGAAATTTGCCCCTTTATGCAGTAAATACAAACATCAAGAACACCTTAAAGAACAGACACATGAACAAAATCCTAAGCTATTCCACAAGCATTTCTCAAGTTCAAGAAATCCCTCGAAAATAAAGCTAAACAAAGCACACATAGACCAAGAAATCAAGAACCCATCAACTCATTAGGCCCCTGATCATCAATTTCAAGACAAAGGTTGAAACTTTCTGCTGCAATTTCGTCCTAGCATTACAATACAAGCAAAGCGAAACCTTCTCAAGTCTTGGATAATTAAACCTAATAATCAAAGAGAAAAATGAGCATCTTAAAAGAGTTTACCAGCAATGGGTGAATGCTTAGCCCTGCTGTTCTTGCAGAGCAAAGAGAAGAAGAATTGGGCAAGAAAGCAATTTTCTCTTGCATGTAAGTGTTGAGACTGACACCGGGCAAGAATTTAGCACATATGGGGTCGGGTGGCGACATCTTTGGAAATCTTATCCACTTATTTTCATTGGATTGTTTGGCTTTTATTATTACTTTTTTCCCTAGTGGACGGGGATAAGGGGGAAGTGGGGAGGCCGACTCGAGTGAGGCTGGAAAATAATTTGGATATATAAAATTTTCAAAATAATTTATTGTGGTTTTATGATGTGCCAACGAAGAAGGATATAATATGGTGCTATTTAAATATACCCAAAAAAAAATGCACTTATAGAATTTAGAAAAATATTATTTGCAGTCTATTTTTTATTATTTACATTTTTATTATTTGTTTTATCATATAGTCTGATAAATGAAAATTATATAATTAAAATGACAGTGGAAAAGTGATTAACAAAAATGAGAATGCAAATAATATTTTCCTAGATTTAAAGTATTATCAATATTAGCTCGTTTTAAACTTGTGCCACATAATTTCTAACAAGATGCAAAAAGCTCTGTTTGTGAGTGCATAATTAATATTAGTCTCCAATACATGAGTTGATTTGTACTTTTTTTAATAGTAATTAATTATATAAATTCAAGCCGAAACCCAATTATTTAAAGGGATAAAATACCTCAACTAAAGAAGCAAAAGCGCTTGAAAATGTTGGCTCAATTATTAGATAGATCTTTTTAAAAAAAAAAAAATCTATAAACGGTTCATAACATTATGATTTGAACTAGAAAGAAAATTGGGTTCATAATATTATGATTAGCGGATGAAGATTAAGCGAAAGATTGAATTGGCATTTTGTGTTTTAAGTTTTGATCTTTTTTTAATATTTTCTTGGTAGTATTGCTTAAACTAAATTTCTCTGTTAATGGGTTGAATTGATTTTGAATTTTTTCTTACTATATTTATTTTGGAAAAATGTGCAGAATGAAAATTATTCTTATACAAAATTTTGCCTTTTGACATCTATCTTCTTGGGTTTGTTTAAAGAGGTTTCGAGTGTTTCTTTTTTTTTTTAAAAAAAAAAAATAAAGTTAAATAGAAAAATGCTTAAATGTAATACTCCCTCCGTCCCAAAAAATTTGTCATGTTTGTCATTTTTTCTTGTTTCAAATTAATTGTCATCTTAGATAAGTCAAGCCACTTTTTTCAATGAAATTTTTTCTTACCCTTTATGTGGCCTACACTTATTGCTCACAATTATCAATATATTAAATAAAAGATGACTCGCTACTAAAGATATAAAAGAAAAGAAAAATTCTCTTTCGTACTAATATCACTGTATATAAATTGTATATTTTTTCAAAAATGATAAATTTTATGGAACAAAGGGAATAAAGGACAATACATGTGAATACGTGCATTCACAAGATAATTTTGATGTGAGACCTATGCCACTATGGAAGCGAGGAAGGAAAAGAATGACTTACAAACTTGGGCCATTTAATGACATGAATTAATCATTTTGAATTTATAATTTTGCTCAATAGTTGCTTGGACCAAGTTGTGAACCTCTCTTCTTTACATAGTACACAGGGTGAGACTAGAGCAGTAGTTTTAGACCACGACGACACAAGAGAGGAGGAAACTGGGCCACGACTATACTAAGGAGTGGGGTTCAATGCGAGGCCTTTATCCTATTAGGCCACAGCTACAGATGAGATGGACTCAAAATCCTTAAGTTAAGTTGGGTGAGTGTAAAGCCCCTATCGCATTGGGCCATAACTACACAAGGGAAGGCGCATAATCCTTAAGTGGCGGTAGGCCTGTCAATCGGGCCTAATGAACCGGGCTTTGATGAGCTCAAGTTCAGCTCATTTAATTTGAAACATTTTCGAGCTTCGGGTTATGAGTTCGGGTTCGTAAATGTGAAGTTCATACTCAGCTCACATAATATTCGGATTTGTGAGCCTTAATCAGGTTAGCTCAATCTCACTTATTACTCCTTAATTTTCTTAATATAATTAGTATAACTATTAAGTTGTAAAACTAATTTAACATTTACAAGACTATAATATTAAAACTAAACATGAACAAATAATAGTTCTTAAAAAGTATATAAACCAAACAATTTTTTCAACAATATTTATATTTAATCCGGTTGCAAAATGCAAAAATAGTAATAAAACATGCGATCATAAGCCAATACATCTTTAAAAGTTGAAAGTTTTTTTATAATCTTGTGATTTAAATCCAAATATGCTTGATGATTTTTGTGTTTGTAGACCAAAAAAAAAATCAACCAATATTATGCCAATACAAAAATTTACTCAACCAATAAGAAAAATTAGAGATTTAGTTATGCATTACTAATATTGGCTCTCAAGAAAACTCATGAAAGAGTCTTTAGATGTATTTTTGTGTTTTGTAATTTATATATATATTTAGTATTTAGTAATAATATATTTGGATATATAATTATATATAATATCAAAATATAAATATTATATATATAGGTAATTAAAGGGCCGGGCCTATATCGGGTTTGAGCCTAATAAGGCCCAAACTCGGCTCATATTTAATTCGGACCTAATTTTTAGGCTCAAACTCAGACCGGCTCACTAAATGATCGGGCTCATCGGGCTTTCTGTCGGGCTGAACGAGCCGAGCTCGGGCTGGCCCAACCCATTGACAGTCCTAAGTGGCGGTGAATGTGAGACCCATATTATGGGAAAATGAAAGGAATGATTTATAAACTTGTTTGGTTCCACGGACTACTAATTTGAGTTAATCATTTTGAAATAAAAAGTTACTTGAATGACCTGTAGATAGGGGTGTTACATTTAGTGTAAATTATATACACTAACGAGCACCCCTATTTTTTAGACTGCCACTAGATGGTGACCGGAATTGAAACTATGCAAATTTTAGATTCCCCAAAAATAAGAAAAATTTTAGATTAATTCTAATGCACGTTTAACGTTAATGGAAAAAAAAAATTAGAGCCGAAATATAACGACCGAAATATCGTATTTGACAAAAAAAAAAATTGTATTAGACTAGACTATTGCACATTGTTACGGTCCCTTTTTTTCTTTTTTGAGAGGATCGCTACGGTCCAATTGAAACGGTTTGACTTCTAGTAGTATTTACCTTTTGACTAGCATAAATTTACCGTATATTTGGAAAAGAAACTTATTTTCACGATTTCTATTTTGTTTAATTAAAACAATTAAAATTCTTGAAGCATTCACCTCAAATTAAAGAATAGCGGAACAATGATATTTTTCGAAATCACTTGCACAACATGTGATAAACAGTTTTAATCTTTAGTTTTGCTAATGTTAGACTATTAAATATGTATTTGCTACAAAAGACTAGTGCTTAGGAGAAGTCATATACAGTGTATATGCCGCTCTATTACTTGTTCAAATAAGTGTTTTGATAAAAGAAATCATATTTATTCGGGACAAGAACATTTTTAATGACACAACCTCATTTTATTTATTTTATTTTTTATTTTTCTACAAAAGTTCATCAAGAAAATGGAGTACATTCAGTCTTTTGATAATAGAAACAACCTCATTTTTCATGCTCACAGACAAAAGTCAGTAAGAGCCAAGGTAGTTTTTCTCTCTTTCTTTCCTTGATTTTTCTTTTGTTTCTGAAGCTACATGATGTCCTAGGAAGACATAGGTAGATTATTTTCAGAGCTGTATCTTAAAACATGGTACTCAAAACAGTACCGTTCAAATGGAGAATCCGGTTTGATTCTGTATAGAATATTTTTAACAACTACATTAGAGTAAATCGTGCACATCAAATTCCACGGTTTGATTTCTTTTGTTCCCAAAACTGCTCTTTCAATCAATCAACCAATCAGAAATTACTAATGCACATTAAACCTTTAAAATATTTTTGAGCAAAACACACCTTATTGGTCTATATAATAACAAGAGTCTGTCTAATAGATACCCAACGGAATTTACAAAATGTTAACGATTGCCCATTGAGTATCCGTTAAAAAACTCCAATAATAATGATGCATGCATGTAGCATGTACGCAAAGCTTTTGCAGTAAGAATGTGTACATAGTGAAGTGACTTAAAATGGAAGAAACTGGCACTTAAATCGTGCGCTTGCATGTCCCTAGCTAGCAACTTAGAAACTAGGGCATGGACTATAATATGACAAAGAAGAGTAAAGATTTCGATTATGTGCAAGAGATTGCAAATCGTATGCTCCAAAATTTCCTTGTCTCATCCAATCTTTCCGATTGAACGAGAAATCAGTAACCTTCAATATATCTCCTACCATTTGTACAAAAGAAAATTTTTCCAAAGTAAAAGCGTTAGCTTTTGGGAAAGTTAGAAACAAAGAAAAGAAAGTTGAAAACAGGAATGATTTAGGGGTGTGAATTTTGCATTTCCCTTTGATTTAAACTGAGCTTTCTATTTTTTTTTTTTTTTTGCAAGGAAACTTATTAATCTCCATTTTAATTTGACTCTTAATTGAATTACCTAAGTTAAATAGGATATCTTCCATAGTTTTGTTTCCTAATAGAAATATCATATTTTTTTCTCAAGCCTTTATATAACCATAAAAAAGACCACCACCCCAACACGGGGAAAAAAAAAAGAAAGAGAAGAAGAAGAAGAAAGAAAGCTTTCTCCGCCATGTCTTGCTTTACAAATATGCTTGGGAAGAAAACCAAGGAGCCCGCGGCGGAGGTGGAGTCGGGGCAAAATGAACGACGTCCCACGAAGAAGGCCGAGATAACTAAGCGATTCAGGGAGTGGTTTGAGCAGCAGCGCGGCCGACTGACGAGTAGCACCGATCAGACAACCCAGGGAAATGATCAATTTGTTGCCGGAAGGACTTGCGACAAAAGAGGCTGAGTGAAAAGAAAAAAGTGTGGCGGCCAAAGAATCCTCCTCTTGGTACTCTTAAAACATCTGGGTATGGGTAATTCTTCATGATTAGTGAGGAGGGAATTTGTTTTTAAAAACAAAAACCATTGTGCAAGAACTATCTTTTAATGGATCAATTTTTCTAGCCTTATTTGGATTGTGAGTTTTTATATAACAAACAAATATTGTTTTAGCACATTTTTCAATCACCTTTTTATCTCACAAACATCACTTTGATATAGTTAGAAATCATATCGCCAATGTAGAAAAAATCAAATTTTTTTGGTGAACTATTATTTTCAATTTAGCAATCCTATGTTGCTAATTTTGGTTGTGTAAGTGAACATCTAGTACGTCGCGAGTTTCTACCACAAGTAATAGAGTGCTTTATAATGTGCAAGATGAAGATTTTGTTCCATTAATAGAGTTCTATTTTATCTAAAATGTAGAACAAAACATTAGTTTGTTTGATTCAAATCTTTTTTTCCTTTCATCGTTTCTTAAACAAAAAATTAGCATCTTGGGTTTGTAATCTTGAAATACATGAGGGGCAAAAAATGCATTAAAGGATTAAATTTGGACACTTTACAATATTGAGGGATAAATTTAAATCTTGAAACAGATAAGATGCCAAAAGTTAACAACTAGATAATTTATATTGTTTTATAAAATTTTGGTTACATTTTGCACTTAGAGGTCGATTTTACTTAGGTGTACTCAAAGGCTACAGGTCAATCGTTCCACATTAATAATTCTCATATAGAGGATTGTCACTTGGCACTAGGCAAATTGTTCTGCTCTTCTACATCATTGAGAAGCTAGTGAAAAAGTCCCAAAAAAAAAAATCAATGGACATGAGAATGATTGAAACTCTAAAAACCGCTTCAAACCCAGAGAGAAATTTAAATATGACATATTTACGAAATCTCTCAAATCTCACTAAAAAAATGACAAAAAAAGACTCTCACAAGAAAATAAATAAAGATCTCACTGGAAAAGTTGAGAAGAAATTTCACTAGGGAATCCTAAGAGTCTTGTTAGGATATTGTCGGAGAAAAACTAGAGGGAGCATCCATACATTTTATGCTAATTCACATACTAAGTGGGGTTTAATTGGCATGTGAATTAACAAATGGGATTTTTATATATCCATGTGAAACTTTTTTATTAGTTTTGGAACAACTACTACGCATGTTAAGTAGTAGTTACTTCAGACATACATAAAAAATTTTGCAGATAAGAGACCAAATAGAAGACTTTTACAGAGGAGGAGAGAACGAGTTTAAAAGGAGAGGAGAATCTGTTTTTGATTAAAACATGATCAAAGGGTTTTGTTAGCTATTAATTTGGATTTGTGGATTCCTTAGTCACTATCAGTTGCTTCTTTTGATACTCAATTAGTGATTTTTAGTTGCTGCTTTACCTATTTAAGTGAGCAATGACAACCCCAAATGTTGGCTCTAAAAAAGCACAAAATGGAAGCGTATATCATCCAACATCACTTGGGAAATTTTTAAATTCACATAATATTGGAGCTAACACTGGTTGTGTTTGGAAAGATAATTATTTAAAATAATCGTTTTATCAATTTTTAACACACGATGTATATGAGATAAAAAGATATTTGAAAAGATAAAAAGTGATTAAAAAACGTAATTTAAGATGCAACTAAATAATTTTTTGCAAGTCATGCCAATCCAAACATACGTACTATAAATCATGGAACAAAAAAAATAAGGGTGGAGCCTTTAATTTGGGAGGCAAAACAATAGTTCTATTATTACTATACCACACCTCTAGGTGACACAAACAGTAGTACATATACACGGAGGAATTTGGATCGACAAACTTTGGAGTTGGGAGAAACCGATCTAAAAAATCCCATGTATGAATAAGTTATTGAAGACACATTCTAATCTAACTAAAATTACTAGGAGTCAACCGACTATTAAAGCTAAAATCACACACAAAGATGTGGCACAAACTTCCTAGTAGCACACAAGTAACTTAACTAAACGAATGAAATAAAACACCTAATAAACTATGGAATACCCCCAATGGGTAGTTCGGTTGGTTCCGGTCATCTGTCTTTATAGTAAGGTCCCAAGTTCAATATCCACTTGCTACCGTTGCTAGGGCATCTTTGGGGCTAGTTCTGCCCAACCTGGGGGATTAGTCCAGGTGATTCCGGGATATCATTTCACAAAGCACGAACTTAGTGAAATCAAATGCCGCTCCGGCAGAGCCAAGCATCAAACGAGAATTCATCCTCTCTGAGAATGGACCAGGAAACTCTTCCTCTGCAGATCATATCACATTGACTTAATCTGCACAAATTTAGTTCTTCACCAGCAGCAACACAGAAGTCAAGTGCAACTGCAGTTTTCTATGTACCAAGATTCAGTCTTTGCAGCAATTGACTGCAACTCATATAAAACACCATGCCGGACAAAATGTTAAGCTAATATTTTATAATCTTTGGCTTTTGATTTTGATATGTAGGCAAATTAGCATATAAGAAAATTAATATTTGTGCTTTTCATTTGAAATCCAAGCTTGGTAGACCTTTTGAAAATATATCAACATGCTAACCAGTAACAATGATTTAAAGCTGCAAATACACTGCTATACAAAACTTGCGTAGAAGGGTGTTGGCCATTTCATGAATATCATTGTCACAAACATTTACGAGTTTTTATTTCTCCAATGGCATTCAGAACTATATTTCCCACTAAAAAAGAACAACTATATTTTTCAAGAGCAATTTTGTTACCAACATTGTGGGGTAGTGGCCGCGTCAAATGCTGCCACCCCCAGGCTAGCAGAACTTTCTATTACTAAAATATAATGGTCAAAGAAGTCAGAATTCGGAACATCGGAGTGCACCTTAAGAATTCTTTTTTTTTTTTTTTGTTTTGTCAGAGAACAACATCTACTTTACTCCTATTTAACCTACGGAACTGAACCACCGTCGAATTAACCGAATGCGTAACGTACTCGTATGGAGGAAAGACAACATATAGTGACACAGTGATTGGAGGTAAGATTTGAACCATTGACATCTCCCCTCATCAAGATTTAAAGTCTTTAGTGATGGCTAACAGCCCAAAGAGTCATTGATTGGGTCTTAAAAATTTAGTATTCCAACTTCATCGATGTCCACATGCTCATCAATTACTTAGGATCTGTTTGAAATTCACCAATCCCATATTGATAACTTGGGCTGACAATTAACGGTAATAAGCCTTTGAAATAAATTGTACAACCAGTGAATATAAATTGAACCACCTTCAGAACAAAGAGATTGTCCAACTATTTGTTGTTTCTTTCCTTTTTCTTTGGAGAAAAACATAAGTTAATTTGGAGGAATAAGTTTGAATGTCTCTAAAATGATAAGGAGAAAAATCTGAAATACTTATTCCGATTAATTTTTTTTTCAAATGAGAAATTTACAACCTTCATAAATGTTTTCTTCAAGTGCTTAGAAGATTCATCAATGATTTTGGCCAGGTCTATCGCTTTAGAAAAGTTTAAAAAATCCAGAATTGCTGACATTAGATTTGGCCTAAGAAATAAGGTTGAGCAATTGATTTCAGGAATCGTGGCCATATTTTACAAATGCCCATGTGGCGATGCTGGAGTGGAGGCCATGAATGGAAAACTGATGTAAGCTACATACCTCCTTCTCATACATAAGAGCCTATTTGAGAGATGAATTTATCCAAGTCCCACTTACCAAAAGTAGCTACTAGGCAGCCAAGAGATATTATATATGGAGCTCTTGCTTCTATTTCTTGCCTAACAGTAATCTTTTTCCCACCAAAATCCAAAGCCATATTCAATTCTCAACTCCCCCCTGGCACAACTGGTTTTGGCCAATTGTTGGAGAAACCTTCCAATTATTCAACATGGTGCAGAAGGGAATCCCTGAAAAATTTTTCATGGATAGAATGAAAAAATACTCCAAGGAAGTGTTCAAAACCTCACTACTTTCAGAACCAACTGCTGTTTTTTGTGGGGCTGCAGCAAACAAATTTCTGTTCTCAAATGAGAATAAGCTTGTTTCTCTTGCTTGTCCAAGAAATATCAGGAAAATCTTCCCATATTCTGCAACGCCAACAACAACAACAATAGCTGATTCTTCCTTGAACTCCGTGTCATGCTGTTAGGATTTTTCAAACCTGATGTTCTGCATAATCTTGTTGAGGTTGTCGATTCTGTCGCGAAGAAACACTTTCAAACTCACTGGGATTTCCAAAAAGAAGTCAATGTTTTATCACTTGTCAAGAAGTTTGCCTTCACGGAAGCCTGTAGAGTTTTTTTGAGCATTGATGATCCTAACCAAATCCAACATTTTCCCGAGCCATTTGATGTAATGGCTGCTGGGATTTTCTCCCTTCCTATAAACTTACCAGGGACTTCATTTTATCGTGGAATATTCAAAGCCGCACATTCTATAAGAAAGAAATTATTAGGAATTATAAGGCAAAGAAAAATGGATCTCGTGGAAAAGAAATCATGTCATGCTGATGATCTTTCATCATATCTGCTAACCGTGCCAGATGATGGAGGCAAATTCATGTCTGAGCTGGAAACTGCTGATAAAATATGGGGCTTGATTATCGGTAGCCAAGACTCAACTACCACAGCCATCACTTTTGTTATGAAATATCTTGCTGAATTTCCCGATATCTATTGGAAAGAAAATTCCTGGGGAGCCGCTAAATTGGAAAGACCTACAGAACATGAAGTATGCCTGGAATGTGGCTTGTGAAGCACTGAGACTTGTACCTCCAATTCAAGGGAACTTCCGCGAGGCCTTAACTGACTTCACATTTTCCACCTTCTTCATTCCGAAAGGATGGAAGGTATGGAACCTTTTGATCTTGAGTTAACCTTTATTTGAGAGCATGGTAAATTTCTTTAAGCAGTTTATAAAATGAATTAAATATTCTTTTTGATAAAAAAGATCATTTTATTTAATAAATTTGCAATAATGGCAGAAATATATCAAACATGATCCATATACATATAGATATGAAATCTATAGATATAACATATTTAATAAATCAATACAAATAAAGATAATATTGATATTTTTACACATCTTCCATTCGAATGAATCATTGTAGCTTAACATATTTGTGTATGTCTTTTGATAGTCACACTTGATTAAAACTGATTTAAGTCCAAAGAAAATTTTAAATTTGACAATAATAGAAAAATTGCATATCTGAAAAAATAGATCTTAAATCTACAAAATCTCAAATTTTACAAAAAAGATAAACAAAAATAACTTTTACAAAGAAAAACTCAGGAAACTGCGCTAGAACAATTTAGGAGAGAAAAGAAAAACTCTCACTAAGAAATCTTAAGAGAGAAGAATCTCTCATTGGGAAATCCTAGAAAAGAATTTATTCAAACAAGAGAAGCTAAGAACCAGAGAGAGCACTTCCTCTAATGTGGAAGAGAGATGAAGGAGATTTTGATTGAGTTAGAAAAGGAAAAGAATTTTAGAAGAAGAGACGATTTATGTACTGACAATGTAGTGATATTTTTATGTTAGCAATAATGAATGACTATCACATGTGGCTGAGTTAAATTTTAAATTTGACTTTATCTTATGTGGTATAATCTAAATTTGTTAGAATAAAAAATTTTGTACACTGACAGTGTACGTATGAAAAACTCACTCTTAAAAATTGAGAAACTCACAAATTATTTCTCTCAAACGTATTGCTAATCTATTTCCATATCCTTAAATTATAAGTATGCCCATCCCTATTTTCTAGACACTCACGAATCTTGAAAATCTCAAGTAATGACAAGTAATAACTTTCCAAGTTGTGTTTAGATTGAGAGATTTGATGAAGAATTTGAATCCTTTCAAATCTTTTTAATTGTTCAAATTACTCAAGAGATATTTGGATTTATAAACTAACAATTAATTTAGTGTTGAAAATGTATTTAAATAAGTAATAAATTACAAATCTAGATACTTTTTAAGTAATCCAAACAACTAGAGCGATTTAGATGGATTTTAAATCTTTATTCAAATTTCTCAAGCCAAACAAAACCCTTCTGTAGAGGTATTCATTTTCTATTTTACATGCAGTATCTGTTATGCTACTGAAATCCTTTGAAAAAACGGTTACTCTTACTTTGCAATGGTCATGTAGTGTACAAATGTGATACCCTCAAATTCTCTTTGTATCTAACTCCCTGGTATTTTGTACAGATATATTGGACCCCCAATACAACGCACAAGAACCCGGAGTATTTCCCTCAACCAGAAAAGTTTGATCCCTCCAGGTCTGAAGGAACTGGATCAATACCTTATGCATATGTCCCTTTTGGCGGAGGACCTCGGATATGTCCCGGAAAAGATATTGCTCGATTGGTTATACTGGTCTTTATTTACAATGTAGTGGGGAAGTTTAGATGGGAAAAACCCATTCCTGATGAGAATACTGTGGTGGTACCTGTCCCTTTGCCTGCGAAAGGACTTCCCATTCGCCTCTATCCCCATTGAACTTGAATTCCCATTGAGTCTATAATGGCAATGGAAGTAATGCACAATTGTACAAGGAGAGAGGGTTGTTTTATTTATTTTTTCTATCATAATTAAAGAGATTACAAAGGTTTATCATGCAATTAGACATGAGAAGAAGGAAAATTGTTGCAACATGCCAATGCATATTGTTGTCCACTTAACATTAAAAATTGTAAATAATCTGGTGATTTGAGACGTCTTGATAAAACTGAGAATGTAAATGCTTATGCATTATAACCACAATCGGATCTCTTTGAATTCACTAGTCTTGCTGAAATTTGTTGCACTCTTCGCTTTGTTTTCATTTTTGGGTTGAGAATCACAATTGATAAAACTAATCTTCTGTTAGGACTAGGAAAAGATGGTTTTTATTTTGCCAACTAAAGAACCCACCAGCTTCTGCTAGTTTGAACAAGATATGGGTTGGGAAGAATGATTTCTTTAGCTTCCTTCGCCAATTATTTATTTTTAAACGTGATTGATTTATGGGCTTGTCTTTTGACTTTTGATTGCTTTTTTGCGATTGCGTTCTTCCACTTATATTCATACATATGCTAAACACACGAGATCATACTTCAAATACTAAATTACTTCAAGAGAGTACATTGGTAAGAAGTTTTCCACCAGTTTATGAATCAAAATGCAGGGACAAAAAATTGAAAGATAATGAAAAAAAATGATGAAATTCCATGAAGAAGCTAATGGATTTCGTGGAAATCACCCAACAGAGAAGAGGTTTTAATTATTTTGTTACTAATCCGAGGTGAAAAATTGGCATTTAATCCGCATATAAAGTCACTAAAATTCAACGATCACAGTCTAATGCTGAGATTTTTTTTCCCTTTCTTTGTCTTTTTTGGGAGGTGGTAACTTGGAGTTTTCTGGTAATAAACGGTATTTCCTATATAATATTGGCACCTTATTCTAAAATGCTGAGATGGATGAGAAAAATATTAAGCTGGCATATGGAAGAAATGGGAATTTTTTGCTCTTTAAGCTGACAATTTAAAAGTCTAAATGTTGGTTCAGTAATAATATCAATTACGATATGTCTAATTTCTCATAACTTGTAACCGCAAGATGTCAATTGACTGTCAAAATGTTACGGAAAGAAACAAATTTGTTTGAAAAGGAAATGATAAAAGTAGATAATTGTTCCATATATGATGGCTTGCCTTATATATGATGGATGTGGTCACAATGGTTAAGGGTAACATTCATTACTGGTAACATATATTTACTGCACAATAATCGCGATTTTTTTTTCTTTATTAAGACAGATATTCTTCATTATTAATACCTCCAACTTTATTATGCTGAAACATTGGCGTCTATAATTTGTGGCAATTTAGCATATCGAAAGCAAGATCACCAGCTGGTAAAATGTGTTATATTTCAGCAAAAACCCATTTCTCCTTCGTAATTCTGACACTTTATATTTCCCCAGTGATATATGTTTCCGCAACTTTGGAACCATATGATGTCTATGTAGTTAACAATCTTCCTGATAATACTAGCCCTTTAATCATTCATTGCAAATCAAAGAATAATGACCTGGCAATTCAACATCTTTTTCAGAATGGCGGTTTCCATTGGCATTTTCGCATGAATTTCTGGGACAGCACTTTGTACTATTGTGGTTTTTTGTGGGCTCAGAAGAATATTACTTTCACAGTTTTTGATTCAGGCTTGGCTGATCATGAATGTGGTCGCAAGGCTAAGGACAACATATGCTATTGGTCAGTACAAAGTGATGGTTTTTATATTGCTAATATACTTAATCCACCTGCAGGTAGTTTGAAGAAAAAGCAGACTTGGTGATAAGTGAGAAAATTGTCATTCAATGCTGTTAATAAGTAAAATCTCTTTCATTCTTTACTTTTCTTCTTTGTTGGGCTTTTTTTTTTTCTTTTTTTGGAATTTGTATCAGTTTTGTTTCTTTGCATTCTTGGTCCAATATATGGTGATGATAGGAGGCCATCCTTTATCAAGATCTTTGGTAGTACCATAAGCATTAAGGGAAGCTAACAAATTCATGCCAATATTTTGTAAAATTTGTGTTTTCTTAAGACCAGGAAAAATACAACCTCGATGGATGTATGCATAATTCGTTTGTCATATATTTTGATAGTTCATATTTTAACGATCGCTTAATAATTTGACTATTAGGCATGTAAAATAATTGTTTCGAACCGACATAAAATTTCTCAATCACCATCCAATTTATTCTCTCTAAAGGATAGATGAACTGCATAATCTGATGTAGAATATATAACTACTCCATGTTCACATATATTAAAGAAATCGTATGCTTTTTTTTTTTCCTTGATTGTTTTTGTTGGGCCCTAAAAATATGTATTTTAGATGAGAGGTTCAAAGGAAATGAGCCCAATAGTTTATCAGCAAGAAAACAAAGCTTAAGGGAGGAAGTTGTATGAAAGGAAGATCAAAGATGGGATGGGTTGAGATGGAAATTTTATCACAAGAGGTAGAGTTTCAATTGGAGTTTTTGGTATTTTCTGCACAAAGGAAAGGAGAATGAACTGAGAAAGGACAAGCACATTCATCAGAAACTCTAATCAAGTTAATTTTCTATTCTATAGCAACAATTTAGGCAGGTTGTTTCTATTTCTAGTTCCTTTTGATCAATTTTTAATCCTAAACAAGGTAGAAAATCTTTTCGTAAACAGTTTTTATTTTGTATCTACCTAGAATTCTACTACATCAAGGGTCTTATTTTATTTTCAATCCAAGTTTGAAGGTTAAGACAGCCTAGATACCGGTATTATCCTTGGAGACACAAAAACATTGCATAAACAGGGTTTGAAAGAAGGATCTTGCGAAAGCCTGCTGGCAAGAGGATTTCTTAAGATGAGAGTAATTTGTTATGTTTCTAAACATAATTTTTTCCCAAAAAAACAAATAAATAAGTCAAAAAAAAAGAAAAGCTTTTCACCATCTACATTTTGGAATAGTGGATGCTATTCCTTTTTCCTTTTGTTATTCTAATGCATGAAGTTTCGTGTTCATCTTATCTCAATCGTGGTCTTTCCTCAATAAAAAAAAGGGAACAATATCCCCCCTCAGCACGTGCGCGCGTACACACACATATGTGTGCATATATATATATATATATGTATATATGTATAACTTATGGCAAATTAAGCATTTCAAAAGCAAGATCATAGCAAATAAAATGAGTTTTCTTTCAATTAAAATCCCTTTTTCCTTATTTGTCCTAACTATTTACTTGGTTCAAACCATGCATGTATTTGCGGGTTTAGAACCATATAGAGTTTTATATAGTCAATAACCTTCCCAGTGATACTAGTCCTCTTAACCGTCCATTGTAAATCGAAAAATGATGGTCCTGGAATTCATCAGCTTGGTGAGTTGGTATGAATAATGGGTTCCATTTCAAATTTCACATGAATTTGTGGGAAACCACTTTGTACAATTGTGGATTTTCATGGCCGCCGAAGAGTACTGGTTTCGAGGGTTTTAATAAAGACAGCTTATACTCACTGTGGTAGTAACTATAAGACTAACTAACACATGTTATTGGTCAGTCAAAGGAGATGGTTTCTCTTTTGCTAGTGTAACGAATCCATCTCTAGATAGATTGACAAAAATGAAGTATTGGTAACGTAAATATTTCCTCTTCTTCAATAAGAAAATTATGATGAGCAAAACATATGTGAAGAAATTGCAGATCTTTTATTTCTAGTATTTAATTATCCCTTTTTATTACTAATATAAATTACTTCACAAACACATTCAAAATTTCCTTTAGTTCTTAAAGAAATTGGAGCAATAAAATGAAACATAATGGTTCCATGAAGAAAAGAGAATAGGTTCCATGGCAATTTAAGGAACCAATAGGAAAGAAAATTTTGGTTATTTGTTAACTAGCTTGAAACAAAGGTCACTATTATACGATATCCGCCGCTAATTAGTAACAACTATTAAGTGAAGGCCGAGTTTGTAAAATTCGCTAATGTAAAGCAGATGCAACTTGTATAACGAAGTTGGATAGCTATAAACATCATATTATATATGTTCTTTTTAAATCCAGTATTTCTAAACTAGAATGGGATCAGACCGGCTAATTCAACTGGTTGAAAAAAATTGGATGGTTATTCAGTTCGAGTTGACAAAAATCGAACATTCATTGACGCAGAGAACTTGGCATAACAGTTTGATCAAAAAATTTTGGAAAAAAAAATGTGTTTTCTAATTTCTTTGTTTTTTGAATACTATTTTTTGTACTTTTTTTTGCATGTTATTTAGTTATTTGATAATAATTACTAAATCTATGACATCATGCAATTTTTATTATTGGTCTAACTAGATCGAGCCACTTTCCTGTTCAAGTATTAAAACATAATTTAGATTGAGAGTGATAAATTTCAATTAATGATGTCCTCACTAAAAAATGATTGCTTCCAAATTAAAAATAAATACAAGAATGAAAGACACAAGTCTCATGAAACTGAATATGCAATTTCTCAAAAGCATGAATGAGAATTAAAATATATTACACATCGACGTATATGTAATTCAATAAGATTACAATTGATTGAATTTGGACAATAAGATTCAGAACTTGGTGAGATTTAACTTAAAAAACTCCTAAACCTCAACCTTAACTACTTGATGAAGGCCTCATTGGCAGCATGATAATACTTATTTACCAATTCTTGGCAAGAAAATTCTAATAAAAAAATATTGAATTAAACCATGAACAAAAGAGAATTTAATTTTTAAGTTTATAAAGTTGGGGCTACATGGTACATACCAGAGCTAAAATAAATTTTAGTCTGGCCTATATCCAATTACTGGCCATAGACAAGATTATCCGCGGAAAAAAAGACTAGTTGCGAAAATGTAACGACATTCAATTAACAAATCCTTCTTTATATTTAGTTTTCTTGAGCTTTATCTATTTTTGGAAATGTGGATTCTATTCCTTTTTCCTTTTGTTATTTTAAACAAGAATTTCATGTTCTTAATAAGTTCGTACTAGTATTTTTTTATTTCAATCAGCGTACATCCTCCAAAAAAAGGAACATAATGCCTATCTGTGTATAAAGTTGCAAGTTTAAAATATAGACCTGGATTAGCTGACAAGTAATATTGGATACAAATTACAAACAAGAAAAAGATGCGTCACAGAAACTTTCATATCTAGTGCCTAAATTATAGGGCTATAAATGAATCAAATCTCAATTTAAAGTTTTGGACTCGAACTTGAATTTGAACTCAAATCTTATATGAACTCAAAATCTAAACTTGAGCTTGATTCGATTTCATATTCAATGAGTTCAAGCTCGATTCAAGAGCTCTAAAATTTATTTAATCCTTTCATTTTAATATTAAATTATTACTAGTGCATATAATATATTTAATAAAATAATAAAAATATAATTTTATCTAAAATATTAACAAATATTTTAAACAAAAAAATTAAAAATTAATTGAATTGAATCAAATCTTAACGAGCAGAATATCTACAAATTCAAACTTGATCCGATACTATAAATGAATTCTAAATTTTATTCGAATTCAAATTCGAGTTCGTCGCAAATCAAACTCGAATTGAAGCCTTAACAAGTCGAGGCCAAATTGTTCGTTAAGGCTTCGGCTCATTTACAATCCTATTACTACATAATAGCTCAGATTGCTAGGGTTTATAAGTGAATGAAGGGATGGTGCAGGTGCAACCACACCAAGCTATTCATGACTTAGATTAGGCCAACTCAAATTGGCCTGATCTTGGCCGTTGATTTAAAGAGTTATGCTGGTTTGATTCGGACTATGAACAGCCGTCTATAGTTGCATTTGCTATCACAGAGACCCTAGTTCTGTTTATGTGTGTTTCTTTTTCTTTTTTCTTTTTTTTTTAAGTTTTACTTACTCAATACGGATATAAATGGATGACGTGGATTACCCTCTGCCAACAACTACATTAAATGAATTAAAGTGGTCTTAAAAAATTAAATAAATCTGATAGGGTGTTAATTATTGATTATTTTATTATTAATTTTTCCTTTGTTCTTGCCAAATATTGTTTTAATTATTAATATTTACTTATATTTGGTATTTGAACTTAATTTCAGGGAATGAAACAGAAAACTATAAAAATGAGGTACTTTTTGGAGCAAATTACTTCACACGTGGGAGACTGCTAAAATGCTCCGTCAATGTGGCCCACAAGAAGATAATAAAACTAATTTCATACCTTTTTGCTGATAAAGAGAAGACTCATACTTGGAGTCCTACTATCAATCAATGTTTTCAGAATCGGGCCGGACCGGCCGGTTCGACCGGTTGGACCGCGAACCGGCCATGTCACCGGTCCGGTCTAATGCTAAAGCCGGAAGTTCATGGAGAACCGTTGAAACTCGGACGAACCGGACGAACCGTTAAGAACCGTGAACCGGCGATTTTTTAAATTTTTCAACAAAATATCAAGAATGGTGTAGCTACGATTCGAACCTGGGTCTCCAAGTTTGGATATGACAATCTCACCGTTAGACTATAGTTAAGTTTGTTGAGAATTCTACTTGACTAAAAAATATATTAAAACATCAAGTTCTTCTCTTATTTTTTTTTCAATTTTTTCTTCTTAACCATTTTTAACCCAAATATCCACAACAAGATTTTCTCAAGTCTTCACCATTATTATCAGGTTATTATCTTTAGCAAATTGTAAACAAGTTGAAAATTTCAACTTTTCTTGTTTTCCAACATCTTAGTAAGTTTAATTTTTTTCTTTTCAAGGTTTTTTTTTCTATATTATTATCTTTAGTTGATTTTTTGCATTTTCTTCTTTTTCCCCTCAATTTTCATATGTTTCCCTCATTTTTGTTTTATTTTTATTCGATTAATTAAGGATGAAATTTTTGCAAAAGTAGTGCACATCCGTGTAGGAATTGGGTAGGAATTACAAATAATAACATTGGGCTGGTCAAAAATATGGTAGTTGGCACATAATCGAAGCTATTGATAATTGAATTTAAATTAATTAATGGTATAGGATCATTGAATTTAATATAACATGTTAATTAGTAATGTTTAGTAGCAATTAATTTTTTATGTGTTTAACTGTATATTTGTTTTTCAAAAATTTTTAGTTTTTTTTAGTTTGAGCAATTAGATTTATATTTTTATAATAAAATTTTAACTTTTTCAGCTTAAGTTGATGAAATTGTGAAGGTGGTGTGGTTGCTTATCATGCCACTGATAAAAGTTTGCTATTCAAATAGTTTGTCTTAACTTGAACTCTTTTATGGATTTTTTTAAGGGTTGTAAAAGAATTTCAATATTTAATTTATTTATTTTTTGTGTTTTTATTTGTGATAATTGGTGAACATTTGGATTGTATCTATTTATGTTTATAATGAATTTATGAAAACTTATGGTGAATTATGATATTTTAATTATATTTATCATTCCATGTTTTATGTATAACTTTTAGAAAATTTATTATTATCATAACTTAAATTAAGTTATGTTGGTAAAGTTCAAGTGTAGAATGAAACCTGCTTAGTACTTAACACTAAAAAAAAAAAAAAAAAAAGTGAACCTTTGAACCGGCCGGTTGGACCGGTCGGACCGCGAACCGGCCACCTCTCCGGTTCACTGACCGGTCCGAGTTTAAAAACATTGCTTTTCAAGGCTCCAATTAAAGACCTATGTGAAACTACGTTGGACTACACTATGTTGGACTTTCAAGGTTCCAATTAAAGACTTACGTGATTAATCAAATATTCTACAAACTTTATTACAAAAATTCTTTTTATTTTTATATTTTTCTTGTTCTTCTTCCAATTAAAGACTTACGTGATTAATCAAATATTCTACAAACTTTATTACAAAAATTCTTTTTATTTTTATATTTTTCTTGTTCTTCTAATTTTTGTCTTTCTATTGATTTTAATTCAGAGTATTTATGCCAAAGTAAATCTATTTTTGCTTGTCTTAAATTTTTTAGAAATGATGCGGGATGGTGGTGTGCTACTTTAGATAATCTAGCGTCTTCTATTTGTATATGTGCTAAACACTGGTCTGTTGTTTCAATTTCCTCTAAAATTTTGTCAAAATAATAATAGGTATCTGGTTGTCTGAGGGTTTGTAATGCTAATCTGTATGCGTTTTCTGGAGTGGATGTAAATTGAAAAGGCGGTTCAAAATTCATATAAAATATCAGGATGATTAACTGGAATTTAAGAAATAAATGACTACTAGATACTTTAAGAAAGATAACTGAGATTTTACCTTCCTTGCTTTAAATCCAAATTTTCCTTCTGATGCTATGAAAATGGGAATCTTGTGATTAGGAGTTTTGCCTCACCGGATCTTCCCCTGGCGCCTGCTTTGTAACTGAAAGGCTTTAATGGGTACTACACCGTCTTTTGGTCTTTTAGGATCCTAAAAACAAGGTATCTTTTTCAGAGTTTCCGGTGGTTTGGATCTAATCTAGGGTTGGCTGCCTAAATCTCTACTTTCTTATTTCTCTTTCGTCTTATGCTAGCAATATGAGAGAGCTAAAGACTTGTAAAAAACTGCTAAAGAACGTATGAAATTGGAGTTTTTATTGGATGCTTTAATTTACAGGATGTAAGTGCATCGTACCCAACATTGGTTTGGGACGTATGCCTTTATAGACTTCTTGTGCAAACTGTGCGGACTTAAAATTTTTGACTCAAAGTCCGTGGACATGACATGTTAACTTTACGGACTTAAGACCTTCTGAAATCCGTAAAAACATCAAATCAATTTTGCCTAACTATACAATGTGGCCGACAACTAATAAAAGCATTATGACCGACCTATACATAGATTCTAAATAAATTTGGCCAAACTATACAATGTGGCCTGATAACTAATAAAAGCTTTATGACCGATCTATACATTATAGCTTTTGACAAGATGGCCGAAGAATTATCCTTCCATCATATTTTCGATGTTGCTCATTTCTTCTGGTCCCATTGTTTCCCAATAATGATCATCATTATATTCTTCATCTGCTTCGATATCCAAATGCCTTGCTCCTGTGCTCATATAATATCCTTCCAAATATTTTTCAAAGACTTCTGGATAATTGGTACTTATAGTGAAATCTTTTTCTAACTTAAACCTGTATGGGACATATATCTTTTGTATCTTATTTTCATATACTAACCTAATTCCATTTTCCCATTGATCTATGAAATGTCTGTAAGCTAATTGGATCATTTTAGCATTTATCAATTGTTCTTTCAATTCTAATGGACATTCCACTAGACTGCTGCTGATTTTCTCTAGTTCTTCTGTCGTTCTCCTTGCTGGTGGTATATTGCTGACTGTAATCATCATTCTATGTATTGCTGGTTCTATATCAAAAAATCCTATCCATTCTGCTGGCGCGGATTTGATATGTACAGTTGCCCACTGTCCATAGTCTAGCATTTTTCTGATGAAGTATCCGAGATGAGTTCCAAGACAATGAGTATCTTCTGGATTTGTAACAATAATTTTTTCCAGGAATCCGGCATCCATAAGAAATTATGGTGTTAAAATAACTCTTTCCCCATTTACTCTTAGTATCTTTGGGGATGAATATTTTGATAAGATAATAGTGGCTCTGAGGAAAAAATTACTGAGTGTATGTATACAATGGCTATTTATTTTCTGGTGGTCACAGGCTTCTGGATTGTTTGGGCAATGTTTTTCTGGGTCGATGAAGAAAGATGGATGTAGTCTAATGGCTGCTGTATTTCTAATTGGGTCTTTTGCTATTTCATAAAAGTATTGTTGGACTGCCATTAATTTTGAATAATATTGGGCTTGGGCTTTTTGGCTAATAATTTCTTGGATATGTAAAGGGAGGAAACTAAGTAGGTGATATGGTTTAAAGAATATTCTGGGCTTAAGAAATTCAAATGGTCTTTCTGAAATGGGCTTTTCTTTTATAAAAATTGTCTGTTTTAATGGGCCGGATGAAGAACTGGCCATTTGAGATGCTGTATGAGACAGCCTTCCTTTGAGCTCCCCAATCTCAGAAATTTGTGAGAGAATAGTATCTCCTTGTGAGCCTGAGATTTTATACATTTCTTTGAGTTGTTCAGTTAAAGATTTTATCTTTTCTTTTTGAGAAAGATCTTCTTCTTCAAAATTTTTACACTTTAAATTTAAACTTCTAATAGCTTGCTCCATGCTCTTACAATATCTACAAAATTCTATTCTATTTGTGTTATCTTTTTCTAATGCATATTGATAATTTCTACTGCTACTAGGGGCATCTGTATTTTGATATACTGGAGCCCTCATGCTGTCCATGCTAGCCTTAGGATCTACATAAAATGTTGTTCCTATATTATGCCTAGCGAATTCTAGTGCTTCATGTATGCTATGAAATGCTTTCCATAAAGGATTATGAAAATGATTTATTTGTTCTATAACGGAAATCCATTTGGAATAGATTCCAGGTATTTTTCCTTTTACCACTACATAATATGAAAAACTTTGTTTTGGAAGATTACTAAAATAAAATGCTAAGATATTAAGATTTCGAACTTTATCAGTGCTATTTCTGCTATTCCAGAGGTTATTTAAGATATCCTGCTGGATGTCTTCTAAATTACCTTCCTCTTGGCTATGGAAATGTAGACTTGTACCTTTAGGGTACTTTGTAAGTTCCCACTGGCCAATTTTGACTTTCTGGAAGTTATATGCCATCTGCTGAGAGATCAGAAGAATTGTTAAACAGTCGTGATAAAAAATCTGCTAAATTATTATCTTTACCTTTAATGTGTTCAAAAACTACTTTATATCCATTACCAATAATACTATCTACAAAATTTAACCATCTTCTAGTAGAACTTCTTTTTTCATTATGTTTATCAAAAAACTTTTTTATTGCTTCACAGTCTGTTCTAATAGTTATTTCAGACTTGTTGATTATAAAAAGTCTAAAATTATCTAAACTATATTTTACTGCTAATAATTCATTATCTATACTACTCCTATTGCCTTTTTCCTTATATTTACCACTAGCATATCTACAGATTTGTTCACTATTTTTACTGCTATACTTATTTGGTTTTGCAAAAAGAACTGCTCCCCATCCGGTACTACTGCCATCACATTCTATTATCAAGTAATCTGTGTCTAATGGTAATTTTAGATCATGTAAATTGCCTATTGTTTGTTTAATTTCTTGTATTAGTTTGACGTCTTCTTTATTAAAGAATTTTTGCCCTTTTAAAGAGGTTTTATTATACAATGGTGCTACTAGGTTATTTAAATTTTTAATAAAAGGTCTTGCATAATTTAATAATCCTAAGAATTGTTGAAGTTTCTTTGTTTCTTCTATCTTATCTGGAAATTCTAAAACCTTTTTACAAATATGTGGTTGTAATTTTATTTTTCCTTGTCCTATTTCTGTTCCTAAAAATTCTATATTTTTTCTAAAAAATTGTGCTTTTTTATTACTGATTATTATTCCGTGTTTAATAAATTCTGAGAAAACTAATTTTAGATGGCTTACATGTTCTTCTTTGTTTTTTGAAAATACTAATATATCATCTATGTATACTATGACAAAATCTTTATATTTATTAAAAATATTATCCATTTTTCTTTGAAATATGGCTGGTGCATTTTTTAACCCAAAAGGCATTACTAGCCACTCATAGTGTCCTAAAGGACATGTAAAAGTTGTCCATTCTATACTTTCTTTATGCATTTTTACCTGCCAAAATCCTGACTTACAATCAAATTTACTAAAAATATATCTATATTGGATTCTATTTATTAACTCATTTTTATCTGGTATATCATAGCTATCTTCTTTAGTATTGTCATTTAATCTTTTATAATTTATTACCATTCTACTTTTTCCTCTAACTATTTCACTATGTTTTTTAACTATAATTGCTGCACTTCTGTGTGGACTAGTACTTCTTCTAATTATTTTTAACTTATTTAGAACAGCTATATGCATTTCGAATTCTTTTATATCATCATTACTAGCTTCTATTTTTGCTGTGCTAATTTTTAAATTTGGATTTAAAATATCTAACTTACATTCTGTTTTGTCCTTATCCCAATGAATAGTTGGATTTTCTCCAAAAATTTCTAATTTTTCTAATTCACTTATTAGTTGGTCTATATCGCTATGTCCTGTTTCTAACAGATCATATAATTTTTCATTATTTAAAATAGTTTCTATTGTGTCATAATTTTCTATCTCTAAATATTCTTCAAATTCTTTGTCCTCTAAACAGTTTTGAATTCTTTGTGACGAATATAAAGGCCTTTCTCCAGTCATCTCCATATTGTCAAAAGAATTAGTTTTCTGATTTTTCCCCCTATATTCTTGGGTTGAATCATTCTTACAGCTACCTTTTATATCACATTTACAATTATCTTTTTCTTCTAGTCCTAAGAGTCTTGTAAATTTATTATCTTTGTTTATTTTAAATTTATTGCTTGTTAAAAAAGTATTATATGGTAAAAAATGTTCTCTAAGGAGTGTTAATCCTGTTCTAGTAAGAATCATGCCATGATATGCCTGTAAAATAAATGATAGTCCTAATATCATTTGATAAGGAAAACTTCTAATATATATTTCTATTACAGGATATGGTTGTGTACAGTGTATGCTATCTATTTCAAAAAATAATAAAGAATTATGTAATGCTGTGTCATATGTATATGTACTTCCATCCATTTGTCTAGCTGTTCTAATATGGTATGCTTTCTCATAATATTTTTCTGGAATTAACTCTTGTTGGATTACTATATTACTAGCTCCTGTGTCTATTACTGCTAATAATTGTGTTTCAAAATCTCCTATTTTTATTCGAGTTTTTACTTCTATGGATGTTATATTTGATGTTCCTGCTTGTAATAATTCTAGATCATAATTATGTTTTATTTCTTCTATTTCTGGAAAGATTTCTAGATCTATGTTTTCAATAGATACTTCGCTTTCTATTGTTTTTCCCTTATTTAATTTTTCTATTTTTTGCTCTAAATGTTCAACCTTATTTTCTAAAATTCTTATCCTTCTTTCTAAATAATGTTCTAAAGGCAGATTTTCTTCAGTTTTTTCTTTTTTAATATTTTCTATTAAAACATATTCCTGTGTAAATTTTTCTAAACAGAATTTGCATCCTTCTATATAACATAGCTGACATTGAAACCTTAATTCTATTGACGGATATTTATTACAGTTATAACATGGTTTACTATAATTTCCTTTTCTATGTTCCCATTTATGGATACACTCTACTTCAACTAGTTCTAAGTCTTCTAATTTATTATTGGTACAAGTATTCTAATCTAATATCATGGCAAAACCTTTGTTTGGTATCAGAGCTTGCCTTCTTGGCGAGCCTGATTCCTTAAAGTCAAAGATAGATAAAAGATTAGAATACTTAGATCTAGAAATAAAAAATAAATCTAGAAACATAATAACTTTGGATAATCATAAGCATATTTGTTATTTTCAAAACACCTATAAACATATTTTACACAGCAAAGAAGATAAAAATTATAATAGCCTTATTGATCTAGTAATATCTTTAGGGGAGTCTTTAGAGAAACATAAAGAAAATAATTCTCGGATAATAGAAAATTTATTAGAATCAATAAAGAATAAAAATAAAGTAATAAAGACGCTAGTAGAAAATCAGGATTACTTAAAGGAACAAAATAATAAAATAATAAAAAGAATAAAATATTTAGAAGAACTAAAACAATTAAAAATAGAACAAAAAATTAATACAAAAAAAATAACTAAAGAAGTATTAGAAGAGATAAGACAAAAATCTATAGAATTAAAACAATCTTACAATCAAGTAGAAGTACTATTACATAAAATAGAAAAAATCATTTTAAGTTGATATATGAGTAGTAATAGTAATAAGCCACTTCCCTCACATTATGTCTTTTATCCAGATTATCTAAAAACACTTGAAGAATTAAAATATTATCATCCAGATTCGTTAGGATTAACAGATTACTCAGGAGCTAGTGCATCAGATAAAATATATCCTAAACAAAATAACGCTATAATAGCATTATTAATATCCTTACATAAAAAAGTAGATACAATAACAGAAAAGGTCAGAGTCCTACAAATAGATAAGTTTGAAAAAGATTTGGAAGAAATAACGGACCAATTTAAAAGATTACCTGTAACAAAGAAAGAAAGTAAACCACATCTTAGTAATATATTTTTAGTAAATCCTAAACCACAAAAATTTTAAGATGGCTAGTAGAACATCATTTTCAGGACCTAGTAGAACAGTCAACGAAAACACACAAGTAGGAACTAGTGTATTAAATATAGGGAGACAATTAAGAAGGAGTAGGAGCATGCATTTAGAAGAAGCAATAGACGTAGATAGAGACTTGGAAATATACAGGAATAATGAAATAAGTTTATTAAACCCAAGAACCTTGTACTCAGTAGGATTTCTTAGAAGTAATACAGGATTATTTAGACAAAGCAGAGAAGAACCAGTGAGCGCATTAAGTAACCCCGTAAATCTTAGAATGATAACACAACAAAGCATAAACCAAATTAGAAGACAGTATACATATATGCATATAGGATTAATAGTTATAGGAATTAAAGGACTAACAAGAAAAGGATTGGGGAAAAAAGTATTATTAGCAGTATTAGACAAGAGACATAAAAAAGTAGAAGATGCATTAATAGCCAGTATAGAAGTAGATATGAATCAGAATGGAGGAATATTTTATTGTAGCCCAGATTTTATGATAACCTTAGAAGATATAAAAAATTTAGAAATAGGAATACAAACTAAAGGATATGAAAATTTTCAAGGAGATAATTTAACAATAAGTATCGGATTTATAGGAAGATTAACAAATAGTAGTAAAACCAGATATAAGGTAGAAATAAAGCCAATAGTAGAAGCTATGGCAAGTAAAGGAATAAAATTAATAAAACCAATAGAAGTAAGTTCAGAAAATTTGGCAGGAGAAGAATGGGAGATTAGTAAATTTGTAGAAGAAAATAATCCAATAATACCAAAGGATAGTATAATATATAAAAATAGTCAAGGAAGAACAAGCCTTAGATTTTTCAATTATGAACCAACAGCTTTAGGAACAGATAATGAAGAAATAGACAAATCCGACGTAGAATCAGATCTAATAGAAATAAATTTATTAGAAGAAGAATTAATAGAAATAAATCATAGGATTCTTTATCCAAAAGAATTAAAAATGGACTTAACAGAGAAAGAACTATTTGATTTAGAAAGAAAATTAGAAGCAAATGGACAAATAGCATTAAACGAAGTATTATACTATGATAACGTAGGAAATATTAGAGTTAAAGAAGAAGAAGATAATTCTGAAGAAGATAATTTAGAAGTAGCCAGCATAATGTCATATAGAGAATTAATGGATCAACAACAACAAAGTGGTGAAAGTAGTAACAGACCAACAGATATGCAGACTGATCCTAGTCACACAGGAAATGTTAGAACATATGAACCAGGACAACCACCCAGAATAGTCTATAATGAATATAGAGAACCAGAGGAAAAATATAGTTCTAGGGGAAAAAGAAGACCATTAGAATTAGAAATAAAAGAGCATTCAGTAGATGAAGGAAAAACTTTAATGTTAACATCTTACGATCCACAAATGATAGAAGATGTAATAGGAAGCTGGAAAGCTAGAGTAGTAAGAAATTATATACAAAAAGGATTCGATCATAACGTAATAGAGATGTATACATATTTAGAAACATTTTTAGGAGGAGTAGCAAGAGCAGCATGGGAAGCATTTAAACAAAAATTTCCAGATAGGTTACAACAAGATCAGGCACATGAGGTCAATCCAATGAATTTTGTTAATCGAGTAGAAGAAATTCTATTAGCAACAAGTCCAAATAGAGGAGGAGTAATGACACAGATAGAATCGGTAAGAAAACTAGAACAATTATCAATTAGAAACTGGAAATATATTAAACCTTTTTTACAAGACTTTTTATATTATAGTTGTTTAGCAGGATGTTTTTATGATGAAGGAATTATAGAAAAATTATTTGCAAAATTACCAGACGACTTAGGAAAGAAAATATATACCTTATACAAAGCAACGCCCATGGAACCAACATTAAAAAATGTGAGTACGGCAGTAAGATTTATAATCAATAGACTAGTAGAATAATGTACTTTTATAAAAATACAAAGACAATTAAAAGGAGAATATAGTTTTTGCTCAGAAATATACACACCACAAAAATATGGAGAAAAAGATAAAGAAAAAATAAAATATAGAAAGCCTTATAAAAATTATAAAAGATACCCTAGAAAACAATATTATCTTAGGAAAAGCAAAGCTAGAAAACCATTTCTCAAAAAAGAACATCATGTTAGAAGATATAGACCAGAAAGAACTTATGGAAATAGATTATCTTGTTTTATCTGTAAACAACCAAATCATTTAGCAACAAATTGTCCACAAAAACATAACTCTTTTAATAGAGAAGCCCACTTAATAGAATTATTTTCGGAGGATTTAATAGAAATAGATGATAATATACTAGAGACAGAAAGTATTTATAGTATAGTATCTGAAGACTTAAATTTAACAGATTTTATAGAACAAGAAGACACAAGTTTTATAGATGAAATTTTAGAAAAATCAGAAAACAAAACTATCATGGATAATATATATTTAGAAGAAATGAAAGAAGATTTTAAAATGTTAGAAGACTTAGAACTAGTTGAAGTAGAGTGTATCCATAAATGGGAACATAGAAAAGGAAATTATAGTAAACCATGTTATAACTGTAATAAATATCCGTCAATAGAATTAAGGTTTCAATGTCAGCTATGTTATATAGAAGGATGCAAATTCTGTTTAGAAAAATTTACACAGGAATATGTTTTAATAGAAAATATTAAAAAAGAAAAAACTGAAGAAAATCTGCCTTTAGAACATTATTTAGAAAGAAGGATAAGAATTTTAGAAAATAAGGTTGAACATTTAGAGCAAAAAATAGAAAAATTAAATAAGGGAAAAACAATAGAAAGCGAAGTATCTATTGAAAACATAGATCTAGAAATCTTTCCAGAAATAGAAGAAATAAAACATAATTATGATCTAGAATTATTACAAGCAGGAACATCAAATATAACATCCATAGAAGTAAAAACTCGAATAAAAATAGGAGATTTTGAAACACAATTATTAGCAGTAATAGACACAGGAGCTAGTAATATAGTAATCCAACAAGAGTTAATTCCAGAAAAATATTATGAGAAAGCATACCATATTAGAACAGCTAGACAAATGGATGGAAGTACATATACATATGACACAGCATTACATAATTCTTTATTATTTTTTGAAATAGATAGCATACACTGTACACAACCATATCCTGTAATAGAAATATATATTAGAAGTTTTCCTTATCAAATGATATTAGGACTATCATTTATTTTACAGGCATATCATGGCATGATTCTTACTAGAACAGGATTAACACTCCTTAGAGAACATTTTTTACCATATAATACTTTTTTAACAAGCAATAAATTTAAAATAAACAAAGATAATAAATTTACAAGACTCTTAGGACTAGAAGAAAAAGATAATTGTAAATGTGATATAAAAGGTAGCTGTAAGAATGATTCAACCCAAGAATATAGGGGGAAAAATCAGAAAACTAATTCTTTTGACAATATGGAGATGACTGGAGAAAGGCCTTTATATTCGTCACAAAGAATTCAAAACTGTTTAGAGGACAAAGAATTTGAAGAATATTTAGAGATAGAAAATTATGACACAATAGAAACTATTTTAAATAATGAAAAATTATATGATCTGTTAGAAACAGGACATAGCGATATAGACCAACTAATAAGTGAATTAGAAAAATTAGAAATTTTTGGAGAAAATCCAACTATTCATTGGGATAAGGACAAAACAGAATGTAAGTTAGATATTTTAAATCCAAATTTAAAAATTAGCACAGCAAAAATAGAAGCTAGTAATGATGATATAAAAGAATTCGAAATGCATATAGCTGTTCTAAATAAGTTAAAAATAATTAGAAGAAGTACTAGTCCACACAGAAGTGCAGCAATTATAGTTAAAAAACATAGTGAAATAGTTAGAGGAAAAAGTAGAATGGTAATAAATTATAAAAGATTAAATGACAATACTAAAGAAGATAGCTATGATATACCAGATAAAAATGAGTTAATAAATAGAATCCAATATAGATATATTTTTAGTAAATTTGATTGTAAGTCAGGATTTTGGCAGGTAAAAATGCATAAAGAAAGTATAGAATGGACAACTTTTACATGTCCTTTAGGACACTATGAGTGGCTAGTAATGCCTTTTGGGTTAAAAAATGCACCAGCCATATTTCAAAGAAAAATGGATAATATTTTTAATAAATATAAAGATTTTGTCATAGTATACATAGATGATATATTAGTATTTTCAAAAAACAAAGAAGAACATGTAAGCCATCTAAAATTAGTTTTCTCAGAATTTATTAAACACGGAATAATAATCAGTAATAAAAAAGCACAATTTTTTAGAAAAAATATAGAATTTTTAGGAACAGAAATAGGACAAGGAAAAATAAAATTACAACCATATATTTGTAAAAAAGTTTTAGAATTTCCAGATAAGATAGAAGAAACAAAGAAACTTCAACAATTCTTAGGATTATTAAATTATGCAAGACCTTTTATTAAAAATTTAAATAACCTAGTAGCACCATTGTATAATAAAACCTCTTTAAAAGGGCAAAAATTCTTTAATAAAGAAGACGTCAAACTAATACAAGAAATTAAACAAACAATAGGCAATTTACATGATCTAAAATTACCATTAGACACAGATTACTTGATAATAGAATGTGATGGCAGTAGTACCGGATGGGGAGCAGTTCTTTTTGCAAAACCAAATAAGTATAGCAGTAAAAATAGTGAACAAATCTGTAGATATGCTAATGGTAAATATAAGGAAAAAGGCAATAGGAGTAGTATAGATAATGAATTATTAGCAGTAAAATATAGTTTAGATAATTTTAGACTTTTTATAATCAACAAGTCTGAAATAACTATTAGAACAGACTGTGAAGCAATAAAAAAGTTTTTTGATAAACATAATGAAAAAAGAAGTTCTACTAGAAAATGGTTAAATTTTGTAGATAGTGATATTGGTAATGGATATAAAGTAGTTTTTGAACACATTAAAGGTAAAGATAATAATTTAGCAGGTTTTTTATCACGACTGTTTAACAATTCTTCTGATCTCTCAGCAGATGGCATATAACTTCCAGAAAGTCAAAATTGGCCAGTGGGAACTTACAAAGTACCCTAAAGGTACAAGTCTACATTTCCATAGCCAAGAGGAAGGTAATTTAGAAGACATCCAGCAGGATATCTTAAATAACCTCTGGAATAGCAGAAATAGCACTGATAAAGTTCGAAATCTTAATATCTTAGCATTTTATTTTAGTAATCTTCCAAAACAAAGTTTTTCATATTATGTAGTGGTAAAAGGAAAAATACCTGGAATCTATTCCAAATGGATTTCCGTTATAGAACAAATAAATCATTTTCATAATCCTTTATGGAAAGCATTTCATAACATACATGAAGCACTAGAATTCGCTAGGCATAATATAGGAACAACATTTTATGTAGATCCTAAGGCTAGCATGGACAGCATGAGGGCTCCAGTATATCAAAATACAGATGCCCCTAGTAGCAGTAGAAATTATCAATATGCATTAGAAAAAGATAACACAAATAGAATAGAATTTTGTAGATATTGTAAGAGCATGGAGCAAGCTATTAGAAGTTTAAATTTAAAGTGTAAAAATTTTGAAGAAGAAGATCTTTCTCAAAAAGAAAAGATAAAATCTTTAACTGAACAACTCAAAGAAATGTATAAAATCTCAGGCTCACAAGGAGATACTATTCTCTCACAAATTTCTGAGATTGGGGAGCTCAAAGGAAGGCTGTCTCATACAGCATCTCAAATGGCCAGTTCTTCATCCGGCCCATTAAAACAGACAATTTTTATAAAAGAAAAGCCCATTTCAGAAAGACCATTTGAATTTCTTAAGCCCAGAATATTCTTTAAACCATATCACCTACTTAGTTTCCTCCCTTTACATATCCAAGAAATTATTAGCCAAAAAGCCCAAGCCCAATATTATTCAAAATTAATGGCAGTCCAACAATACTTTTATGAAATAGCAAAAGACCCAATTAGAAATACAGCAGCCATTAGACTACATCCATCTTTCTTCATCGACCCAGAAAAACATTGCCCAAACAATCCAGAAGCCTGTGACCACCAGAAAATAAATAGCCATTGTATACATACACTCAGTAATTTTTTCCTCAGAGCCACTATTATCTTATCAAAATATTCATCCCCAAAGATACTAAGAGTAAATGGGGAAAGAGTTATTTTAACACCATAATTTCTTATGGATGCCGGATTCCTGGAAAAAATTATTGTTACAAATCCAGAAGATACTCATTGTCTTGGAACTCATCTCGGATACTTCATCAGAAAAATGCTAGACTATGGACAGTGGGCAACTGTACATATCAAATCCGCGCCAGCAGAATGGATAGGATTTTTTGATATAGAACCAGCAATACATAGAATGATGATTACAGTCAGCAATATACCACCAGCAAGGAGAACGACAGAAGAACTAGAGAAAATCAGCAGCAGTCTAGTGGAATGTCCATTAGAATTGAAAGAACAATTGATAAATGCTAAAATGATCCAATTAGCTTACAGACATTTCATAGATCAATGGGAAAATGGAATTAGGTTAGTATATGAAAATAAGATACAAAAGATATATGTCCCATACAGGTTTAAGTTAGAAAAAGATTTCACTATAAGTACCAATTATCCAGAAGTCTTTGAAAAATATTTGGAAGGATATTATATGAGCACAGGAGCAAGGCATTTGGATATCGAAGCAGATGAAGAATATAATGATGATCATTATTGGGAAACAATGGGACCAGAAGAAATGAGCAACATCGAAAATATGATGGAAGGATAATTCTTCGGCCATCTTGTCAAAAGCTATAATGTATAGATCGGTCATAAAGCTTTTATTAGTTATCAGGCCACATTGTATAGTTTGGCCAAATTTATTTAGAATCTATGTATAGGTCGGTCATAATGCTTTTATTAGTTGTCGGCCACATTGTATAGTTAGGCAAAATTGATTTGATGTTTTTACGGATTTCAGAAGGTCTTAAGTCCGTAAAGTTAACATGTCATGTCCACGGACTTTGAGTCAAAAATTTTAAGTCCGCACAGTTTGCACAAGAAGTCTATAAAGGCATACGTCCCAAACCAATGTTGGGTACGATGCACTTACATCCTGTAAATTAAAGCATCCAATAAAAACTCCAATTTCATACGTTCTTTAGCAGTTTTTTACAAGTCTTTAGCTCTCTCATATTGCTAGCATAAGACGAAAGAGAAATAAGAAAGTAGAGATTTAGGCAGCCAACCCTAGATTAGATCCAAACCACCGGAAACTCTGAAAAAGATACCTTGTTTTTAGGATCCTAAAAGACCAAAAGACGGTGTAGTACCCATTAAAGCCTTTCAGTTACAAAGCAGGCGCCAGGGGAAGATCCGGTGAGGCAAAACTCCTAATCACAAGATTCCCATTTTCATAGCATCAGAAGGAAAATTTGGATTTAAAGCAAGGAAGGTAAAATCTCAGTTATCTTTCTTAAAGTATCTAGTAGTCATTTATTTCTTAAATTCCAGTTAATCATCCTGATATTTTATATGAATTTTGAACCGCCTTTTCAATTTACATCCACTCCAGAAAACGCATACAGATTAGCATTACAAACCCTCAGACAACCAGATACCTATTATTATTTTGACAAAATTTTAGAGGAAATTGAAACAACAGACCAGTGTTTAGCACATATACAAATAGAAGACGCTAGATTATCTAAAGTAGCACACCACCATCCCGCATCATTTCTAAAAAATTTAAGACAAGCAAAAATAGATTTACTTTGGCATAAATACTCTGAATTAAAATCAATAGAAAGACAAAAATTAGAAGAACAAGAAAAATATAAAAATAAAAAGAATTTTTGTAATAAAGTTTGTAGAATATTTGATTAATCACGTAAGTCTTTAATTGGAAGAAGAACAAGAAAAATATAAAAGTAAAAAGAATTTTTGTAATAAAGTTTGTAGAATATTTGATTAATCACGTAAGTCTTTAATTGGAACCTTGAAAGTCCAACATAGTTTCACATAGGTCTTTAATTGGAGCCTTGAAAGTCCAACCACTAGCCTGTTTGGTATCAGGTTGTCAAAATAATAATAGGTATCTGGTGGTGTTTGGTACCACTAGCCTGTTTGTTTCAATTTCCTCTAAAATTTTGTCAAAATAATAATAGGTATCTGGTTGTCTGAGGGTTTGTAATGCTAATCTGTATGCGTTTTCTGGAGTGGATGTAAATTGAAAAGGCGGTTCAAAATTCATATAAAATATCAGGATGATTAACTGGAATTTAAGAAATAAATGACTACTAGATACTTTAAGAAAGATAACTGAGATTTTACCTTCCTTGCTTTAAATCCAAATTTTCCTTCTGATGCTATGAAAATGGGAATCTTGTGATTAGGAGTTTTGCCTCACCGGATCTTCCCCTGGCGCCTGCTTTGTAACTGAAAGGCTTTAATGGGTACTACACCGTCTTTTGGTCTTTTAGGATCCTAAAAACAAGGTATTTTTTTCAGAGTTTCCGGTGGTTTGGATCTAATCTAGGGTTGGCTGCCTAAATCTCTACTTTCTTATTTCTCTTTCGTCTTATGCTAGCAATATGAGAGAGCTAAAGACTTGTAAAAAACTGCTAAAGAACGTATGAATGATAATTAATACAAATCCGTGGGGCCCTTGTACCAAACAATGGTTTATCTATGGTTTTGCCATGGTTTTGCCATGATAAATCCAATTAGCTTAAGGAAAATCTTCCAGAAATATATTATCAAAGGGCCCCACCTTTTTGTATTCTCTTCTCTTAATTCGGCAGGGCATTCTTCTAGTAGCTTTTGGACTCTAAATTTCGGCGGGGACCACGGAGAGAAGGCATTGATGATTAGTCATTTTGGCTTTAAAAAGAAAGAAACGTACAGGCGGCTCTTATGATAGCTTTTAGGTTAGTTTAGTTTTTTTTTCTTTCTTGGTCCCTTTGATGGCCTGGACCTCAGTAAAATTACGTGGAGATTTTCTCATGAGGCGTGGCTAAGTTTTTCATCTAGTCGAAGGTCAACTTGAAGACTCGATTCCAAATATCTATGAGATCAAATTATTTTACTTATTTCTTTTATTCATTGGTATTCGTACGCTTTCTGGTTTAATTGCTTATGATTATTCTGTTATTTGAATGTCAAGAGCCCGATATTCGAATTAACCTAATAATTTACTGCCAAATTAATTGATTGGATCCGTAATCGTTCAATTGATTATACCAATGACGACTAGCGTGATTGGTTTCATGTTAGGGAAATGCATGATCTAATTTAAACAAACCCTCGTAGCGTGTTTGTTGGTTAGGGTTGAGTTTTTCTAATTATTAATGCAATCGAGTAATTAAATCCTACGGTCGTACCTAGGGTTATTTCTTGGTTAGGGAAATAGTTAACGGTCGTACCTTAACTATCGAGAAATTAAAAAAAGACTGGTTGTTCATCGCGTGTATGATAACTATAACCAATCTATTAATGAGTAATTGAATTATCTTTGCATCGATGATCAGTTGCATGGACCGTGTCTGAAAAGTTGTACCTTTGGCTAGAGTCGTATTGGTTATTGATTAATTTCTATTTATTTCTAGTAGTTGTTTTATTGGTTAGTTAATTAGTTATTTTATATTCTCCAAAAATCCCCATACTTCGGACTCTGAAAGAAATAAGTTATCCCCAGTCCCTGTGGATTCGACCCTGCTCACCGTTATATACAAAATTTGTATTTTTCTCGAGTAGGTAATTATTATTGTACAGGCTCGACACCCTGTCAAAATCAAAGTGAGTCAACCATTTAAGTGTACTTGTTTTAGTTATCCATACACATTTGTCAGCTTTGGTGTCGGTTGGGTAATTATTTATGGATTGAATTATTTCCTCTAACATGTATGCATATACATATACACACACACCAAAAAAAAAAAAAACCCAATTCACACTTACAATAACAAGAAGAAATGCTGCACAAGAAATGATGCCAAATGATAATTTCCTCAAACCAAGGTATACATTTACAATATCTATCCGAAGGTGAGGGGAAAATAAAAAAAAATTACACAATTTTGTATATAAAAATTCACCTAGTGCCTCATATATTCAAAATTGCAAAAGGGTCCGCAAATTTTTCTGACTTAAATTAGAGATGCCTAAATCATATTGTTTTAAATTGAAAAATGGAGCTAAAGTTTTGGTTGCCTGCAATTGGGACAACCTAACAATTCATGGCAGATTGACCCATCCTTTCAACAAGGAGGACTGTAAAGTGGGAAAACATACATCATTTCGACATGAATTGTGTGTATCGATTTGACCTCTCTATGTTCAAGATTTAATTCAATGTGCTGTTACGTCAGTTAAGATTTTTCCTTATTATGACGTACTTCATTTTGACCCCGCAATATTTATGGTGCCCTGTTGATCACCTCTGTATAAGGCGGGAATTCTGCATTTCACGTGCAAGATTGCAGCCTACAGCTACAGGAAGTACAATGAGTTTCATTTCAATTAAATGCCCTTTCTGCTTGTTCATCCTAACTGTTTACTTGGTTCAGACCATATATGTAAATTACCCGTTTAGGAAAATGATTAATCTTATGCACACTATCAGTGTATATATTGACGGAGTTGGATAAATATCATATTATTTAAATTTAAATTTGAATATTAAATTATATATATATATATATATATGACATGCATTTAGATCCGCTAGTATATATAGTATCAATACATAAAAAATTTATCCTTAGAAAATATAAAGTTTTTATAGCCAATAACCCAGTTAGGATTTTTTATATCACTATTCGGTGTGACAAATCCAATATCAATGCTTTTGACAAAAAATACTTATCATGAAAAATTAAATAAACAGCACATGACAAGTTAAATAAACATGATATTTGATATAAATATATTCCATTAACCTAGCCGATGCCAAAAGTCCTTTGATCGTCCATTGCAAATCAAAAAAAGAAGATCTCGGAGTTCATCAGCTTGCCATGAATAGGAATTTTAACCGAGACATTTCGCATGAATTTGCTGGATACCACTTCATTCACCGGTGGATGTTGGTGGTTTCCGAAGAACACGTAGTTTTGTTGTTTTTTATCGTAACTTGTCTTCTCAATGTGGTCGCAATTTAATTAAAACTAACATATGTCTTTGGTCAGTTAAAAAAGATGGTTTTTATCTTGTTAAGGGAATGAATCCACCTGCGGACAAATTCAAGAAAATGCACGATTTGTAGCATAAGGATTTCTCCTTCTTCCATAAGAAATTATGATGAAAAAAGTTTATGTAAAGAAATTTCAGATTTTGTTCTTCTATGCTTCTATCAGCTTGCAATTTCTTTCTTTTAGAGACTTATGCTGATTCCTCCAGATTATCCTTCACAAAGTAAATTACTTCGCAAGCAGAGTACTTGGAAGTTTCCCTCTAGTTTGTGAAGAAATTGCAGGAATTAGTATTAAGAAGTAATGGTTCCACGAAGAAAAGTTAATAGTTTTTAAGTCAATATTAGGACTGAAAGGAAAAGTAATTATGGTTATTTGTTAAAAGCAAAACTCATAGGGCAAATTACATTTTACCTCCATGTGATTTTCGCAAAAATCACATGACCCTCCATGATTCTAAAAGCTATATATAAATCCTCTGTGATTTGGGTTGAAATAGACGGAAATCACTTATCGTGACGATTCGTGACTTAAACGCGTTTGTACTACTGGTAGCAGTAAGAAACATTTTCATATTACGCTTGATCACTTTAACGAACTCAATAAAACCTAGATCTAGATCTGTGCTCTTTATCTCTTTCAATGACGGCAGTGGATATGGCTCTGTAGATGGTAATGGTGGTGGTTATGGGGCTGGAAGCGGACGTAGCAATGGCGGCAGTGGATATGGCTCTGTAGGTGGTAATGGTGGTGGGTCAGGTGGAAGTGGTGGTAGTGGGTCTGGATTGGGTGGAGGTGGTGGTCCAGGCGGTAAATATGGTCCAGGTGGCGGCGGTAATGGTGGTGGATGGAATGGTGGTAGCTATGGTCCTGGTGCAAGCAGCAGGCAAGGGAGTTGGGGCAGCAGCTATGGCTATGGCAGGGGCTGGTGCAGGGCCCTGGCTCAGGATATGGCAGCAGTAGTACTGGTCATGGCAGCGGAGGTAACAACGGAGAAGGGCAGTATGGAATCAATGGTGGGGGCCTAGACAGGGACAAGCAGCAGCTCCCATGCAGCATGAAACCATGACTAGAGCTCTTGTTTCAAAATACTTTCTCGTGACACTCTTTGACAGATACTCTTTCACAGCTACTTTCACAACAAAGATTAGAGCAAGGGAAAATCTGCTTCCTTTTTTGTATTTATATTAGGGCAATTTGGATATTTCACCCACGAATCGTTTGACACTTTAATCCAAATCACAGGGGATTTACGTATAACTTTTAGAATCATGAGAGGGTTATGTGATTTTTACAAAAATCACGAGAGGATAAAATGTAATTTGCCCAAACTCATAAGATGGTCATTGACAGGTATGACTATTGGCTTGTATGGTAGTAGTATAGTTCACATATCTCTGCTGATGGCATCAGATTTACACACTTTTATTTAGATCAGACTGGCAATTAGACAAATAGAGGACATGCACAGAAGTGCTTTCATTAACAAACAAAATCTGTAAATGAAAATTATTACCACATTCCTCTACATTTTTTCTTTAAAATTTTCAATTAGATGAGCCAAAGAAATGTAGGATGAACCTTCCTCCACAATTGCCTGTCTGCATATTTCTTTCAGATCCTTCACCTTCTCTCTGATTTCATCCTTGTTTCTGTCCATCATAAGTCTCTTTATCCCATTCTCTATCTCATCAGCTGAGACTATTATCTTGCTCTCCATGTTAGCATCGTTCCTGTAATCCATTTTTATTTCAACAGCAATTCCCAGCTCCGCTACAACCTCAAAAGCATTTGTCTGTTGCTCAGCATACATAGGCCAGGCAGCAATGGGCACTCCAGCCCACAAGCTCTCCAAGATAGAATTCCAACCACAGTGAGAAACAAAACCTCCGACTGCAGGGTGAGATAAGACTGCCATTTGTGGTGCCCAACCAATCACTTTTCCAACCCCAGAAGTTCTCTGCAAGAAGCCTTCAGGGAGAACTTCCTCGGGATTTGCATATGCAGATGGAGCATCAATCTCTCCCTTTGCTGGAGGCTGCCTTAAGGACCACAGAAACCGACACCGACTATGCTCCAGAGCCACTGCAATCTCCTTCACCTGCTCACAGCTGAAGCTTCCTAAGCTCCCAAAACACAAAAACACCACAGAACAAGAAGGTTGAGTGTCTAACCAGCTCATGATCCCATCATCCTGCTTAGAGTTCCAGTTGATTATAGGTCCGATCGGGTAGATTCGTGGGATCTTTCCTTCTTGACCCGAAAGTGACTTAATTGCATATGACTCTAGCTCGTGGAACGTGTTAACTATGATTCCTTTCACTTCTAGCATCCTTCGAGCTGAAGTAACAACAGCTGCTGAGCCCCCTTTTTTGTCTAGCATTGTGGTGGGCAACACCTTAGCAGGCACTGGATTGCTGAAACTCGGGACCAGGAGCTCAGCATCTGAATCTTTATAGTCGGTGATATCTACATTGTATTCATCATGTAATGACTGAACATGCAACATAAGTCCAAGGAAACCAGCACTAGAAGTGTAGAACATGTAACTGGGCAGCTCAAATTCATGTGCCACATCAATCATGCCTACACAGAACATGTCAACTATAATACCTGCAATTTCTCGATCCGAATTGGCCTTAGATATTATGTCAAGGACTGCATCTCTGACAAGTGGTTTCTGTCGATTGATCAGCTCAACAGCGACAACATTTCTGTTCTTGGATTTTGGTTCTTGATGATCTGATGAATCAATCTGATAAGGGATGTTCACAAATCGTATGCATGAATTGGCGTCTGTTAATTGGGATTCCATGAAGGCATCAACTCCAGTATTATAGGAAAGGTCAATGATGATGTAAACTATAGAAAGATGCTCATCTCGATTGATAAGAAGCTTCCCAAACTCCACAGCCGAGGCCAGATGACCCATCCCTGGACCAGGGATGAACAAGAGCTCTGTTTTCTTCATTTTCGTTGTGGTCAAAGATCTAGCGTTGTGCTATATGTCTACTTCTTTAGCTTGTATATAATGATGTTTTGCTTAGTCTTTTTCCCTTAGGTCACGCGCATTGCACGTGATTAAAATATTATAAAATATAATATTTCTTATACATTAAAATTTATTTGTGAAAATTATTTTAAAGAATTTAATATTTGCATTTTTTATTTAATTTTTTATCTTCATAAATTAATTATCCTTAATACCATTATTTTTAAAAACAAAAAAAAATCACAAAATGTTATATCTATAAGTTCATGTAAAATCTGTAGAGAATTTTAATAAATAAGGATACATTCGGTCTCTTTCAATTTAAAAAAATGATTTCAAGGACAATTAATTAAAGAAGATGAAAAATTAACATTTATAAAAATAAAGATTTGACCAAATATGAAATGATTTAACAAAATTATCATTGATCCAATATTTTGAATGGTATGTGCAATATTGATACTTCTAAAATACTTCTTTTATTTTTTTCTATGACAAATAAATTGTGATAATGCTACTAAAATTTTTTGGTTCTTAATTAGATGTATGAATAATTTTTTATTTTTCTTTTAGAGTTGGATGACTTAAATTTGCGTCCTAAGCAAAAGTTAATTATTTGTTAATCACTGTGGTTGACTCAGAGATTAAGTTAGGGCTCTTAGGGTTCTCTATAGTTCAGGATTTGAATTCTGTATCTGATAGTTGGGGATGAAAAAGATATGGAGAGCAGTAGGAGGGTAATAAAATAAAATATTTTTTTTTGCATAAATATCCACTGCATGCTCTACCATTATTATTTTTCATGTTATATAAGTTGAATTTATTAGTATCTTAATGAAATTTCTCAATATTAAGTTATATGCACCGTTTTTTGAAAAATGAAGAGATGTCTATTCTTTGAAATTGAATCCTTTGTATTATTTTATATATTATTTCTATTAACAACAGAGCATAGATGATTAACCAAATAAAAAAAATTTCCCCTCTAACTATTCATTTTTTGAGAATTGAAATTTCATAGGTAGAGATAGTTGATTTTTCTTTTGTTATTTTTTTTTAATTTTTTTGGGTAGAATCTAAAATAAAACACAAACAAAAAAATTCTATTAGAAAATTTGAAAATTTCCTAAGAGCACCATGTTTAAGTATCAATAGTGATGTTTTTGAAGATTTGAAAATTTAATTAGGCTATAACCAATCAACAATTTTTAATGGAAATAAAAAATGAAAAATAGAATTCAAAGAGACGCATTGGTTTAGAGTGTTATATTTTGTTTATTATCTTCACAATTTAAATTTAATTGAGGTTACTTTTTTTCCTAACTGCTACGATTATTGCTATTAGTAAAATATAATAAATCTAATTATTAAGTAGAATGTTATTTTAGACAAATAGAAAACTACGACCATATCTTGCTTAGTCTCTTGTCATCAACTATTATTTTCTTCTAAATCAATAGATATGAATAAATCATATGATATAATGAATTTTAATCATCATAATAAAATTAAAAAAATATAATATGAAATTTCAATCATCAGTTAATAAGGGCTTATATAATTGAAATAATAAAAGCTAATATCACAAGAATGCTTACGTTTACACTTACACTCCAAAATACCAAGACTCATGATACTTTTTATATACTAATGATAATGATACGCAATTTCCGGCGTCTACCTTTCGTGTTTATCATAAGTTAGAATCTTGACCGCTATAATCTTAATGATCAATCAATTGGCACTAAAAAAAACCATGAGGATCTGTCACTGCATGGTTTGTGGACAAAAAGGATCTGTCACTGCATGGTTTATTAAGCGACGGATGTATCACGTCACAAAAAACTACTTACAAAAACTTGGCTTTTCTTATACATGGGACGGAGGAAGATGCCGTGACGAAAGGAGGAAACAAGAAAATAGGTTTTTATATTCATGGGACGGAGGAAGAGGCCGTGCCGGGAGGAGGACATAGTTCGTGAATCGAGCCAAAGTTCTGTGATGTGACGCAAGGCATAAACCATTATTCTACATTAGATTCTTGAATCAACTGCATAATTGATTTCTACAATTTCTTCTTCGAGTATGATTTTTATCTTGAATTTTTTTTCTAAATTTAATTAGATAGTTTTTTTTTTAAGTAGAGAATACAAGTACATTAACAAATAAGCATAATACGCAGTCTTAAACAGGTACAGAACATGGGAGGCTAGCTCCCAAAGTTCCTATAAATCCTGTTATAATCATGGTTGGAAGACTCGGCCGGCCGAGACGAGACTGCGATGAAACGTTTTCGAGATACGTGACAGGTTGAGACGTCACCGTGAAGGGTTGAAACGGCTGAATCACTCCGAATCATTCCGAATCAACTTGAATTTTTATTATTTTTACTAATTTTTAATTATTTTTATTTATCATATTTTTTACAATTTTTAGAATATTAAATATTTCAAAAATTCATGTCTCGCCAAGACCGCGATCGATATGCCGAGACCGATGTGGAACGGTCCAAGCCGTGACCGCGACTTTTAACCATGGTTATAATGGCTAAAAAATATTTGGCTAGCTGAATCAAAACACATAGAAGGAAGATTCATAGTGGCTCCCATTTTTTGCCAAAGCATCCACACACCAATTGGATTTCCTAAACATCCTATGACTAAGGATATCCGGCTAAAGGGATGGTTTTTCTCACAGAGATGAAATCCCATAGAGCTGAATCCAAACACACAAAAGGAAAGATCCACAGTAGCTCTCCTTTCTGCCAAAGCATCCATGCAAAAAGTGGCTTCTCGTAACTACGGTGGATCTCTAAACATGCTATGAGCCTATGACCAAGGATATCTGGCAAAAGTGATACTTTGAATCTTTGTAACAAAAGGAATCACGTTAGCCTGATATATGGCCTTAGTCATAGCATGTTGAACTTTGAGCAATTAAGTTGTGCCAATAAATTATTCTTGAGAGAAGTAACTGCTTCAAAATCCTAACACCAGGCAATCCATGGCCTTCTTGTATTCTGGCCCTTCTTGTGTTCTTAAGTCAAAATCCTTTTTCAGGTTTCTGACGTGTACCTAACCGTAGATGATAATACTACAATTTCTTACGAGGGAGCCAATTTCAAGTGTTGGGATTATTATAAGAAAACCATTTGCAGGATTTGTGTGGACAGGTCCTGCTGAACCGGATGAACTGATTAATGTATACCATTTCTGCAAGTATGATGGAAGAAAATCCTTTTAATTGCTCAAGCTTCTTCAAAGTGAGTCTCAAGAATCAGCCGGTTGTTCCTCAATATGGCAGTCCATGTCGTGCAAAACCAAAGTTGCAGATTGTCAAAACTCAAAACCATCTTAGTGCTTCAGATAGAGATCATGTTTCGCTAATCAGGAAGAATGAGTGCTTAGGCAGACAATCAGGATGTTGAATACAGTTAAAGCATTATACAGACTGCTAGTGCCTAAAGATCTGAAAATGAAAATTTCAGTGCAATTGTTGTAAGCCGTCATTTCCATTTTCCAACCCTTGTCTAGCCTGTAGATTTTATAGCATAATCAAGAATATCTTCTTCGTCATATCAGTCAATAGTCGTATTATACAGTAGAAAATCCTTATTTCAAAGTATGCCATAAAAAAAAATAATAATCAAGGATTCATTAGAAGCTTCCCATGATGAGTTACTAATGAGTCACCAAACTTGCTTGGATCAGGTTTCGATATGGCTACGGCTTAAGCCAACCTGCTCCATCTATCAATTCCAATGAAAAGATGGAGCTGATCTTAGAAACAAGCAACAACCCCCATGCAATGCAGGCAACTTGAGAGATACTTGGCCTTGATTACTCGTGAGATGCAATTTCAGATGGGGAAAGCAGAATTCCATAACTTTCTTGAAATTTCTTATCTATAAACTCAAAAATATGAGAAGAGGAAATGAGTGAATATAATCAAAGAGGGACTTGAGAAATACTGCAATCATTAGGATAATAATTCCAACAAGCAACGCAGAACTTCAAAGCATCAAATTTTTGTCCTCGGGAAAACTTTCCAGCCTTCAAACATGATCTCTATCAGGGCTTGCGATCAAATTATCAGGACTACTGAGTTTTAGTATATACTCTCAGCGTACCCAGTCTTCGCTTCTAGGCTAGAAATTATCAGATGTGGAAAAAAAACTTATCGTACAAAATTCTCTATGCTAAAACAAGTCATGCATTTCCTCCAATTGCAGAGCTATACCTGCCAAGAGAAGCATTTTTTGCATTCATTCCTGTTCCTTCAATTTCTTTAAAGTTCAACAGTATACCATCCATAACTTTCACAGGTTACATATTCAAGAGTACTTTCAATCTTTAGAGCTACTAATCACTTCAAGAGTGACAATAACCATCCTTTGATTTATCATTCTTCTTCCCTTAAAGGTAAATGAACACTTACAAATTCAGGCAGGATAGCATTTCCACCAACTTAAAGCCGCAATTCGAATTCCCTCTATATACAAAAATATCCTGCAATAACACTAATCCTCTGCCACCATTCACTTAATTTCAACTTAAACCCCAATACTAAATAACGGCAATAGCCTGCATCCAGCAAAAAAATCCAGTTGAAGGGGAACTTCAATAAAAATAAAATAAAATCATTCATGACATGACAAAACCATTTTGCTTCATTTCATCGATCACCATATCTAGCTTCTCCTGCAAGCCAGCTCGTCTATAGCCAGCAACCAAGAGATCATAAGTCGATCTTCTGAGCGTAAAAGAATCTCTTATGCACTCTAGAAACAGGTCTAGCCTTTCGTAAGCAGCCTGCCGGAAATACAAACAAATTACGTTTTCAACATCATCTGGAAACCTGAATGACATCCCGTGCTGTAACATCCTCCCAACAGCAAATTCTACGTCATCCAATCTATCTGCCCTAACATACATTCTGATAATTGCATGATGCACATAGGAAAGAATATCTGAGGCTTGATTTGAATTAGATAAAACAACTAATAGCTCCTCCAAATCTTCCACTCTTCCCAGTTCAAGATACAGAGCTACAACCTTCTTTGCTGTGCGACGATCAATAATACCTGAACCATCAAATACAAACATCATAAACTCTTTGATTTTATGAAATTTTCTCTGCTCAGAGTAAACCAGAAGCATGTTCTGCAAAATGGATAAATTTGGTACAAAACCAGTTAATGTCATTTCTTCATAGAATTTCTCAGCATTACTGAAATCTTTTGACTTGACACAACCAAATATGAGAGCATCATATGTTTGAGGATCCGGCGTATACCCAGCATCCATTCTAGCTGAGTACCAAGCTTGCATTGCCTCCTTGTTTCCTGAACTTGCATATGCTGTAATAAAAGCAGTATACGTGTCAGCATCAGGTTTAGACTCCTCGGAGATCTCCATTAATTCATATAAACTTAATGCTGTGACAATTTCATTCGAGGCCAAGCATGCAGATATGAGGGCATTAAAGACTGAAGAGGTTGGCTTGATTCCTTGAGCCTCCATTGCAGAAAATATTCGCGATGCAGTTTCAATATTGTGTATCTTTCCACATAGCAATATTAACCAAGAATAAGAATCTTGATTTTTCTCATTTTCCTTGATAAATTTCTCTAATCTCCACTCAACAACCTGAATACATCAACCAACAAGAATAGTATCAATAACTTTTCCCTTCAATATTAAAAAACCTTCTAAATCCAGAGTTAGGGAGTAATGTTGTATAGGCTCTTAAAAGAAGGCCATATTTACGTCACACAAATATATAGGTAAGATTTTGACCTTCTAGCAGTTGAGTGGTACTGAGCAGGCTAAAAGGACAGGTTTAGCAAAGCTATTAGCACAAGCAAAACAACCAAATGAGGATATATGAAATAATGTAACATAACCCACCCCTCCAGCCAAATAAGAATAATAATAATAATAATAAAATAAGCCACCATCAACCTATTGACTATTCTTCCCACAAATGCAAAATGAACCAGTAATTTTTCCAGCTCCCATCAATCAGCAGTCCCCAATAGGGAAGCAAAATGCACAAATAATTACATGAAAAAGAAATGTTCTTTACCTTCTTGAATCCATCTATCCCCAATTCTTAGTTCACATCTATTAAACTAAATGCAGTGACAGATGAAATTTTAAAAATCCATTATAAAAGACTGGACTGAAACACAATTATAAAAATGCTAATTCAACTCAATGAGAGTTATCCCAAAATATAAACTTGAAAACGAAAGAAAAATACCCACAGAAAAGGTACAAGCTTACTCACCAAATTGGCCTTTCTGGGAAATGAAGAAGACAAGAGAGCAGAAACAAGCCCATCCCATGAAAAGTCTTGGCTTTTGAGGGTGGAAAAATGATTTTTCTCCTCAGAATCCAGTGTTTCTTTGATTCTTGAAAGTGGCACCTGGACCAATTTTGCTGCTAAAGAATTGTTGCCACGGACCAAGAAAAGACGAGAAATTGAACTGATGATTAAAAACTGCTTTATCTTCGTTGAGTGTATGATAGAACGAGCTGAAGCTAGAGCCATATTTCTTTTCTTCATGAAATTTCCTATTCGTTGATTGAGATTTTTCAGAAGTCGACTAGCCGAGATGGTGGTTTTTAATTTCATTACCGGAAAAAAAAAATTCATTATTCTTGTTTTCCTATTATCCTTTGTAAACGGTATTTACATTAAACCCCTACAATTAGTGCTAATAATACTTCAATCCAACTTATAGCCGGTCGTGCATCAAATTAAACGAGGGAGTCTGCTAAGAATCTTTTGTGATAGATTTCTTCCTTTTATATTAGTGACATTCCAAGCCAAAGACAAAGGATGCAGCTAATTATGAAGTGATTTTGACATTATTTAGAGAAATATTTATGCAGCGTGAAACTAGGTCTCGACTAATTTAGTGTATATCCTTAAGAGTACGTTTTTTATACACGGTCAATGTATAATATATATATTTTTTACATTAGCGTGTCTAGATTATAGCAGATAACATAAATGCAAAATTTAAATTTAAATTATGCATATGTGATATATATATATATAAAATTGTAAGTGGAAAAAATCAATATCGGTAGATATAAAGTTCATCCATATTCTTATACCAACAACTTGAACCTTGTGTTACAAATGGGTAGAATTGATTTTTGGACTAAACTCACATTGCGATAATCTTTTTATATGGTAACGGGAGATAATGAATTTGTGGGTGTAATATATATGAGTCAATATAAAATCTGAGGGAAGTTGAGTATGATTTCACTATACACAATGTTGATATGATATGTTTTAATCCTATTTCAAGCATTAATTTTTTAAAGAGTGATGTTGAATTGGGCACTGAACAAATTATTTGCATTCCTAACTTTACACTTTTGAAAATTTGTTTCTCAAATTTCATTAGTTTTTGCAGGGGTGGCAATTCGGGTCCAATCAGGTTGGTGGATGGGGTCAAGACCCGACCCGTCAACCCACGGGTCAGTATATCTGACACGAACCCGAAAATTTTGGGTTGATGGGTTGGCGGGTCAACCCGAAATGACACGAAAATTAATTTTAATTTATTAATTTATCACTGTAAATTCTAATAAAGCCAATTTCTCACAAAATTAATTACATCATCAAGTAATAAAAATTTAAATAAATAATTTCAAATCAAATCCAAAATAAATTAAACACCGTAAAAGTGTTTTATTCCAAACCAAATATAAAATAAATTAAAACGAATTATATTATTTGTCCAAATATAATAATTTTAACTTCATACAAGGTAAATAAATTCTTTTAGGATTAAATAATTAATGCTTTTGAAAAAAAAGAATGATTTAGTTTAGTTAGATAAAATAATTTTTATGTTTATTAAATTATTTTTAATTTGTAAACGGGTCATATCGGGTCACCACGGGTTGACCCGAAATTGACATGTTTTCTTTTCGGGTTCATCGGGTTCGACCCGATTCTGACCCGAACCCCCAAAACTTCAACCCAAACCCATTAATTTCGTGTTAGGTTCGTGTCGTGTTTTCGGGTCGTGTCAGAAATTGCCACCCCTAAGTTTTTGGTAGTGCAGAAAAGTTTCTTTTCAACACTCAAAAGGAAAAATGACCATTTTCGTCCCTAAACTTTTTTTTTTCTGTCGATTTAATCCCTAACTTTTATTTTTGGTCAATTTAATACATGAACTTAATTTTCGAGTCCAATTAAGGCCCTTTACGGCGGCACCACCATCTAAAAGCAATTTGGCCCCTAATTTAACATCAAACAAGGGCATTTTGGAAACTTCAGGTAAGGAAAACATGTCTTCAACTAAGGAAAGACAGATTGGCTCAAGACCCTAGTGAGGGATGGTCTTCAACTGCCACTAGCCAGCGATTTAAAGAGTAGCCTCTAAACCTTGACCCTTTTGTTATTATTGAATCCCAAACTAGGGTTTGTTTGGATAGAGATTATTTATCAAATTTTATTTGTTTATATCATCAACATATTTTCAATAATCTTTTTATCTTATACACATCACATAAAAAAGTGTTAAACACACTCTATATTATGTTAAACTTGACATACACAGTACATAATTTCTCAAGAACATAAAATTACCCTCTCAAGGCCTCCAATGTGCACCTCTACTTAGGGGTGGGCGCAGATCGAGTACCCGCCCTATTCACCATTTTGGCTGACCCGACCCGCATCTTGCGGGTCAACCATTTTCTGACTCTTATCCGCTGAGATAGGGTCGGGTCAGCGGGTACCCGCCCCCGCCCTCGCCCCATTTATCATTTAATTTTTTTTTAAAAAAATAATTTATACTAATTTAATTTATATTTTAAACATTCATCTAAGATTTAATAAATTTTTTTTCTAAAAAAGGGTTTCCCACCGAGAAACAAGCATGTGAAGAAAATATAAGATAAAGGAAAAAAATTAAAAGAATTCAAAATCAATAAATGTTTGAAATAAGTAGCACAATTTTTAATATATATGTTCCACATTAATTAAACTTTTTTCTATAAAATACAAGATTATGGCCTCTACAAATGAATCTTGTAAATAAACTATAGTCTCTCATATTTGTAATGCAATTTGTTCAATAAAATTACTTATTTAGTTCTAACTTATTATTTTATAGTGTGTGTATAAAATAAAAATATATATATGTGGGACAGATCGGATACCCGCAAATTTTTAATTATATGACCCTAACCCGCCCCCCATCTTAGCGGGTACCCGACCCTCCTTTGACCCTATCAAATAATAAAAATCAGATATCCTAATTTTCGGATCGGATCGGAACGGATATGACAGGTTTTCGGGTTAACGGATAATTTTACCCATCCCTACCTCTACTAGGTTTGCCTGGTTGAGTCGCAAGTTTCAACTATGGCTTTTGTGGTTTTATAGGCCCCTTTTTTAATTCTTTTTTTCAATTTATTATTATTATTATTATAAAGTAAGGAAAGAAGAGAATTTAAGAAGTGGACAAGAAGAAAATGAGGACATGAGTAAATCTTATACATATTGTTAATATACACACTCTTATGATTAAATGAATACCACTTATATAAAATTTATATTTGAAATTCAAATTCAACAGATGTAATATTTATCCAAGCATGTCAGTGTATATAAAATTAATCAAAATCCAAGCATGTAAGTGTATATAAAATTAATCAAAGCTTCTATCTAGTATTTGCTCAATCCTTTTAGGTGGAAATAATCTAACAACATGCCTCTCGTTTGCCTTTTCTCTTGTATTGTTCTATTATTTCATCAACTGGCAAAAAAAAAGTTTTACATTGGAAAAAAAAAAAAAACTTCATCTACTTCCATACAGAATCAATAAGATTAATGCTCGAACAAATCAAGGCAAACCAAACTTGGACAAGGCTGATTGGAACAAAGATGAGAAAGCCTCGGACGTACTCTGATCATCAGCTTTGATCTTCAACTGAGCTTTACTTGCTGATGTATTGATTATGCATTCTACAAGGTAGTTTGAAGATTCTTTTGCCTTTTGTGCGAAGAAGAAGAACTTAAAGTTTGGAGCTTGACCACCTGAAGCCATGCAGTGAATCGATTGCCCTTGCATGTGCCGAATAAGCGCTTGAGGAGTTGTCAGTGCTGTAATTCCTTGAGGGCTTATGGAGATCTCCTGAACAGAACCACCAGGCAATAAAACGATTAAAGAAACGACAAAATATCAGACTTGCAATAGAAGAAAGAGTAGCCTGTAAGTCTTGCCACGTGACAGCAAACATGAAAGCTCTTCCCATACATGTTCTGATAATGGAATGCAAAAGAATTTCATGTGATAATTAAGAATCAAGAACCAAGTTACGAGAGGAAGTGCCAAGGAGAACCTGTGATATAGATATTGGCAGCTGTCGCCATTTTTGCTGAAATGAGTTTGGATCCAGAACAGCTTTGGGATTTAGTTCCAAGGCAGGAGGTGGAGGAGGAGCAGGGGTAGATGCAACTGGCAATCCTAGGCCAAGTAGATCATCAATTGCTAAGCTGGTTGATGATACACTTGCTGCTGGTGTGTGGTCGAGGGACACAAGATCTAATTGAGTCTGTGGTGCTGCTGTCAATGCAGGAGAACCATCATATGCTGGAGCATTATAGGCGGAACCATTATTACCAGGGCCCCTACTTTCTTCTTTTTCAGAAGTACCCAACAGTAAATCCTTGTCATTTGCCTCAACTCTCTGGGCTGTGACTATGTTATCCGCAGATTCAACACCGATAGACAAACTCCCGAGTTCTTCTGAGAAAGCAAAGGGTCCTCTGTGTTCTTTATCAGTAAACATGTATGATGGCTGCAAGATTTACAGATTCTTAGTAAAACAAATGGTCTTCCAACAACCAGATGGTGTTGAGTCTCTAGACTCTCTACATACCGTGAAGTCAGATTGGTATACAGGTTAAACTTACAACTATCACAAAGATCACATACACTTGTTTGCTATTAACACAGAAAGTAAGTTAGCCACATCATAGCCTCAAGCAAGATTAGTAATGACACTCTTATGAACAACATAATCTAATTAGAAGTAACAAAAAACAGTTTATGATGGATTCAATTCAGTAAAATGTTATAAAATACTGGTTACCTTTTGATATACAACAGAAAGACTGTTAAATTCATCAAAAATGCGATCTTTAATTTCACTACTTTGAGTGTCAGCAAAGACTGAAACAGCTTGCTTTGGAGGATTAACCACGCGTTCTGCTACAGATACATCATACTGTAAAAGTCTGTAGTAGAGCAGTGCTCTGTCATGAACATCCTGCAGTCAAAGAAAGATGAAACAAATTCTTTGGCAGCAAAGTATAGGAAATGTTCTATTCAAAGATCAAGTAGAATCTGCTAGATTTAAGTATGCTAAAAAAGAAAAAATAAAAAATAGGAGAAGACCTGATGAAAATCAGCAAGACCAGAAGCCAAGGCATCTCCTAGAGCTTTTTGAGTCTCTGGTGGTCTTCTTAAGAAACACTTCATAACTGCAGAGAGTAAATGTAAACGAACCTGCAAAACCAAAAGTATCAGTTGCTTGTTCACATTATACAAGTTGCTTGAACTATGTTGTAATTGTCAACCAATTCTCCAGAGCCATGGTGCCCAGCAAAACATTAATGCCTCAAAGATTTCTACAAAATGAATGAGATACTTCCCAGTTCTATAACAAAAACAACCTAAGCACCAAGAGTCCAACTGCACTTAGTTCTGTAAGAAGATTGTTGAGCCATAGAAGTTGTCATATGTTGTCCAGCTTCTTTTGTACACAAGTAAAAATTTAAAGTGACAAGCAGGTGAATTATGTGACTATCTCAAGCCAAATCCAACAAATGAGAACATAAATCAACAAAATGGTGCAAAAACTACTTGCACATTTTCTTTTTCAAATTTTTGAGTTTTCTAATTCCTAAACGCTTATATATGTTCTGCATGCACAAGTTTTTCCAATAATGGGGATTTCAATAGGAGGTTCTCAACTGCAAAATGCACTTCTGATGCTGATCCCTAGTTGGCAGTCCATTTGGGAGTAAGCTACAGGAGACATGTTTGTTTGCTTGTTTCATGTTAAAAAGGTCCGAATATTCAACACTTCCACAGGAAACATCGTTAGGGACATCCAGAAAGAAATTCCAGAAACTTTGGTAATGTGCTGAAAAAACACTCTTAACATAAGCCTACAAACACGTACACAATACTCAAAATGCAATGCCTTGGGCCCAAGGGCTGCCCCAACAACCTTTGAGCGAAATCCACCGGCTAGAAATGGTTTACCCAGGTTGTTAGTATCCCATGAGCCTAAAGACCTAAACCAAACATTTCCACTCCATTTTCCCAATGTGGGACAAACTGGGGTATCACACACAGAGACAGAGCAAGTGCAGATAATGAATTACTAATAAGTCCAAAGTTGTATTTAATAAAGATGAATTATTAAAAAAGGAAGGCTACCTCTGCAGAATGCTCCTCATCCCAATTCTCAATAAGACTTTCCAAGATGTAAGGAGCATCTTGCATGTCTTGAGCATATTCCCCTAGCATCCAAATTAGAGCAGCCTTGGCTTTAGGTTCCTGAACATTTTTGCTACTAATATTCCCGACAACTGCTATACAATCATGACTCCACTGGGGGTACTTTCTGAGAAGATCTTTGACCAGAACCTAAAAGGGAAAATTCTAATTCTCTCAAGCTTGCTGGTAAAGGAAAGAACACCATTTAAGCAACCAGAAGAAAGTAATCACCAGTGTTTCAGCGGTCACATAGTCCTTTTCCATTTCCAGAAACTGAAGCAGCCTATCCACAATTGCATTTACATCATACTGCTGAAGAGCTATTTTTCCAACAGCCCGAATTGATTCTCTTGCTATGGGTATGTCGACATTTGCAGCATATTCACATAGTTCAGTCACTGAAAGGACATACAAAAAAGGGTCATGGAAGAGTTAGATGAGAATCAAGAACATAAACACAATGGAGTAGAAGTTACAAGCTAGATTAAAAATCATCCTGTACAACAAAAGCACCAAAACATCCTCATCTGATTCATACGTACTGACCTATCTCATAAGTATTGCTTTCATTTGCAACAGCAGTCAACATCTCAAGCTTCAATTTTTTGACATAAAATGGTTCATTGTACTGACAGTAGAAGTTCTTGTAGTCTGAAGAAAAAATATATGGTGCACGCATCACTAATAGATGCAGGTGACTTAACACTGCATATGATTGTTCTGGACTTCCCGAGCTCATCAGTGTAAGCAGAGGGGCTTTGATACGCTCATACACCTGAAAACATGCACAAAATAACTTCAATTCAGAAAACCAATTCAGGATATTCTGACTCGGCTAGTAGACACGTTTAAAACAATTCAGGGGTGATACAATAAATGAGTAAATTGAGAATAATTAACGGGGAAAATTTAAAGTAGTCACCTGCTGATGAACATCAGTCATGGACAATGTCAAATGCAGGAACACCTTAATAGTTGCCAGGACAACAGCACCATTCGCATGCTGAAGTCTATCTTCAAGAAGATTCATGATGTCAAATATGTCATTGCTATCTGAAGGCACATATTTAGCTACCAACTCAAGAACGATACACTGTGCCCATTCATTGAATTCTTTAATTCTGCAAAGAATCGTGTCAAAAGTAAGCATCTTTTGAGGCATCCCCTTGATGATCAAATTACTGCACCAATAATAGGGACAATAATGCCATTGCTCCATTACAAGGTCAAGTTGAACTCAATTGTTGCGTTTTCCTCAATTTTTCTTAAAGGAAAAGAGACTGATAATTCTGCAAAGATGATCTGACTACTATTAGTAGTTCCAGCTGCAACTTGATGCTTTCACTAGTTGGACAATAGATGTTGCAGTTTTTTGGAAATAAGCTACACAGTTGTAAGGCGAGAAATCTTACCTATTTAAAAGGTAGTATACAACTGGCTTGCTTAGCAAACCTTCTCTCTCCCTTGAGGCTTCCTCAGATTTACTTGCCTCCAAACTCCAGATCTCTTGTAAGGCTGATAAGCAGTTTGCAACCACCTAAAAAATGATAAAGAGAATAACGGAACTTTTCATTGGTTAGTGCAGAGGATGAGAATCTCGATTTCAACTTATGGCTACATCTAGATATCAAAGGCCTGGTTCTATATCCTATAATTTATGTTCCTACTGCTTTGAGTATGCCGAATATCACAGATCTCTTGCATTTTTAAGGAGGTTTAAACATAGAATTATATAGTGCATAACTATGTTTTTAGTGCAAGTTAAAACTTAAAACCAGTTAATTGGACCTCAGGAAACACAGCGAGTGCCAGAAACAAAGAAATCCATTGACATTTGGACCACAGAAATGATGGTTCTAAACCTGTAAATAAATCATTTAAGAATGGAATTTAATCATGGAGTGTAAAGTTTGTTGTGAGTGAACTCAACTGCTAAAAACAGCAATGCACATATATAATATACTTTCCTCTTGCGGTTGAACTTCTTTTTTCTGCTTTAAATCGTAAACACACTTAATTTTAAAACAAACTATAATCCAAACAATATCAATAACAAATCTATAACGATGATACAACTTTTCGTTAATCATCATGATCATCAAATTATAAAAAACTAACTGTAACCAATAATTCCATCTTGAGTAATGGGCAAAAAGATTATGAATCCATGAATATAATAGGTAAAAATATGATTGCTATCTTTAAAAAGAAAATGATTACTGTCAAGTAACAAGAATTCATATACTTATAGGACAGAAAATATTCTATCAAGTCATTCTTCAACAGCTAAGCCAACGTGTGAAGAACGCCATTTCCAACCAACTATTTTCATTTTTGACCCTCTTCTTCCTACTCACTTGTATGTTACGAATTACCTCTTTTACATCTTTACTGCATAAATTACAGTAAATATAGAAAACAACATTAAAATTTAATTCACAAAATTGTGAATTTGCTTAATTATCTGAATGACCATAAATTTGGAAAGCTAACTAAAAGAATCCATGTTGTACTTGCAAAAAGTATTCTAGAGATTGTCTTCACCATGCTAACGAAGGAAGCAAAACCCTTAAGGACATCTAAGACTTACTGTAAAACCACAAAGTAAGGGCCTCTAGTCTTGACAAAGAGACAAGAGACAAAAAGGCTTTTAAGTGGCTCTGAATGCCCTTCTCTCTGCAATACTTATAGCATGCTTATGTTACCTACCACAGGAAAAATACTTCCTCTCACATTCAAGATTTCAAGTACATGGCATTGCATAGACCATGTGTCGCACCTTTGTACTATCTTCACACAAAAGCTTATGCAGACTCAAACTGTGTGGTCCTGTAGTAAAGCAGCAACAAAACGGAACTACTTTATAAAGAACAAAAATGTCACCTGAGCATCTGGATCATCGAGCATCAAATGCTTTAGCGTGGTTGGGAAATCTGCATCCACACAAGTAGAAGCTGAAATATGGTATAATTTCAAAACACCCATTGCTGCAACCATCCTTACATAATTATTGGAATCTTTTAACCCTGAACCCAATGGACCAACCAAGTACTCCACTAAATTTGCAACCCGAAGAGAACACAAGCTCCTCAAAGCCAATCCCCGAATCATGGGATCCTCATCCTTACAGTCCCTCTGAAGAAAATTAATCGTCAAAAGTGAAAGATCCGGATTGTGTTTAGCATAATTGCCAACATAAAGATAGCACATTTTCTTCAGCACAATGTCTGAGGTAGCCGAGCACATAACCATCTCACTGAAAACGGAGGAAACATCAATCCCTATGGTCATGTATGATATCACTTTCTTGAAAAGATCCCGCTTTGCATCATCAGTCCCTGGCGCTCGGCTCCCAGCAAGCTGCCGGAGCTGCATTTTCAGGTCGGAGACTTCGCCTTTTCTGGTCAGATTAAATTTTGAGTGAGATTGATCAGGATCAGGGTTTTCTCTAAATTCATGCATGTTTGCACGCCCAGAAGAGATACGAAACTTCATTGCTTTTTGCAACATAAAAGCCCTAAAGTCTCTAGCAGCAATTATTTTGTTTACACAGACAAAATAACCACCCTCACTATAATAACAATCAAAGGCACAACTATCTGGATTACACTTTAAAGAACGATGATTCTTTTTGAATTCTAAAATCGAATAAGATCATAGACACAACATGATAACATGAACAACTCCGATGATTCAAGATTTATGACCATAAACCAAGCTAAGCAAGCTAAATTCAGCGTAGAAATCATATGAATGGCCATTTCGCATTCCCAAATAGTAAAGTTTCAGCTCCAGACGCAATGTCTGAACAATCTAACTGTTGCATGAATTCATCCAATTTGACAACTTTTGTTGGCACAAGGGTCCAAACACAGCTTATAGCTACAATGGTGCAAGTGGAAGCTTCGTGCTTTGTCTTTAGTAGCTGGCAATTAGTACAACCTAGTGGATCCCTTTTAGACCCTTATAAATTCTCCGCCTGAAGACACTAAAATACCAATCAAATAATACAAATACATGCAAATACAATAAGGGAAAAGGGATGATTAATACGAAAACACACCCGGATGGTTGGGAAGGAGAAGGGGATCTTTGATTATAAACTGGAGGAGGAGCCATTCCTTCTTCTTTTCTGAATTCAGCAGTGAACTTGCAGGATCTTGAGTTGATTCTGATACTGAGAGAGAGTTCTCAGAGGTAAAACTGCCGGATTTTTGTGGGATCTTTGAATCTAATCTAATGCCTGCTCTGCAGTCTGAATCAATTAATTCCACATTCTCTTCTTTTACCAACAAGAAAAAGCGAAGGAGTAAAAAAAAGGATCGAATTTTTGCCCAATGCAGAAAAAAGGAAGCGCCCTTTGTTTTAGCGCTTTATTCCAGAGAGATGTGGTCGACCTATCTGCAGCACGCTTTCGTGTTTAATAGGATCCTTGCGGCAAAGTCGTTTTGTTCCGGAGTTAATTCATTTTGACTCCCCCAGAGTTGCCATGAAATTGGAATTCGCCTCCAAAAAGTGAAAACAATTAATTTAACTTCCAAATGAAGAAAATTATTTCAATTGGACCCTCGATTTCAGTTTTCTTTAAATACAATAGTCTTAAAATCATCTAAGACCCCAATTTTTGCCTTGGTTTCTGTTCAATATTTTGAGCGAAATTTTTGAGAAACCAATTTGTTTGCAAACTGCTCTGAAACCAAGGCTGATTTCTCCTTCCTATTTCCCTATCATTTTTCACTCTTAAACACTTTTTGCCTTTTTCGCTTGATGATTTGATACTTTCATTCTTATTGTCCTTTTCTCTATAAAATCAATCACACAAAACGAGCTAATTGGGACAAGATAGCAATATTCATTGATCACGTTCAAAAGCAACTTCTTTGAGAAAATCACCACTTCAATCCTAGATTCCACTCAAAAAGTTACCAAAAAGTTCTAAAATAATCACAAAATATAGTGCATTAATAAATACTTATCAAACTAGATTAATGAGAAACTTGTCTGAGGCCATCTTAGTAATTTTATCTAGTCTTTCTTTATTGATATATAGTTTTATCTACTCTACTGCATACATTAATAGATGAAAATTTTTGATATATACAATTACATTTTCTCAAATAAGTCAATAGATGGTACAAACTTTTGATGGAACATTACATGCATCCATAAAATAAAATGTCATTTTATCTTTCACTAAGTGGCTCTTTGAAATCATTCGAGGCCTATATTGAATGGGAAACCAAAAAAAAAATGCAATGATGGCCAAATTTTTGGGAAAAAAAAAAGTCTCTTGTTTGTAGGGTTAAATAAAAATTCTTTCACTTTAGGGAGCTCAATTAAAACTTCTGGGTATTTTGAAGGATCTGATTGAAACTAATTATTCTGCAATTCTTTTATTTTTTTTTAAAATTTTTTCTGTGATTCTTTTTATTTATTCTTTTGTATTTTTTGGGTCCTCAAATCTATTTTCCAAGGTTTAACCCGCAAAGCAACCTGAGAGCCCTGAGACCAAAATCCAACTCTTCAGCTCCAAAGAAACAAATGATTGTCTCCAATCTTCCAAGACTCCAATCTCACTGGTTACCAATCGTCACTTCACCTCTGACCCAATTCTTCATCTCCAAAACACCAAAGAAACAGTTTTTCATCAACTCCACACTCCTATCGAAGCCTTTGTCAACAACCCTTTTCACCAAAACCCCGGAGAAAAACTCCTCCACATTGCAAGAATCAAGAAACCAAGAAAAATTTGTTGAAACACCTCAGATTGAGCTATCCCTTGAAAAGCTGTTTTTGCCCCCTGATACTGATGTTTCTTCCTTGACAACCCCTTTGAGTAGCAGAGTTTTGAAGGGCTCTAACATTGTGCTTAGCAAGTATGCTTCTGATGCTCAAGTTGACTGTGCTGAGTTCATAAAGAGCAGTGTTAAAACTGAAGAATGTCCTACTGATGGATTGCCTGAATTTGCTCTTGTCGGGCGGTCTAATGTGGGGAAATCCTCGCTTCTTAATTCGCTTGTTAGACGAAAACGTCTTGCTCTCACCTCGAAGAAGCCTGGTATGTGGTTTGTTGCTTACGGTATTTAAATTGATTTTACGATGTAATTGCATATTCTTTTGATTCTGCTCATAAAATCTTGCATTTCTTTTTGTTTGTTCATTCTGAACTCATTGAATGACAAAAGCTTACTGTTTCACTTGGTGCTAATTTCAGTATTAAGCTGGTTAAGTAGGTAATAGGTTCCCCCAGTCAGAAGCTTGTTTGATTTGTTTCAGGATTTTGAAACCTTTTGAATTGCAAGATTAGGTGTATGATCCTTGAAATGAGTGGTTGTCACTTGTCCGATACAATGAGCAAGTTATAATAGATTGTAAGCATGCCAAAATCGGGGTAAAGTCATATTAGTCTAGTTAATTAAAAATATGATGCCCTTAACTGGCTACATTTGGTCCTTACTGAAAAACATGCATCATTTATAAAAAGATTTTTCTTGACAATTATGTGAAGATAAAGCGGAGATTCTTCGAATAGATGAAACGGAAACTGATTGACAGCATAATGAACACTATACAGAGTACATGTTTGTGAGAGGCATAATGGGGCAAAGAATGCTAGAGCATTAATGTTCAGGTAAGGGTTTGATCTGAAGCTGGAGCTATGAGAAGGTCAATTATGCAGAAAAATTGCAGAACGAAAATACTTCATGTATCGGAATTGAGATACAGATATATTAATCGCAGTTAACTTTAAAATCAATGTTTAGCAATACATCCAAATTGGTTAGGTTGTTGGCTATAGCATGCTAAGATTTAGAAGCAGATGGAGTAATTTCTGCTATTATTGGTTCATGCCATCAAACTGCTTTAGTTGAAATTCCTTATACTTCTCCTTTGTTATGGTTAACTGTGTTTTAGAAGCTTGTTATAAAACTACTTGTTTCTTGTCATCCATGAATGTGTTGTCTTGCTGAGTTACATCTTTACATGTTTATTTTGCAGGAAAAACACAGTGTATTAACCATTTTAAGATCAATAATAACTGGTACCTTGTGGATTTGCCTGGTTATGGGTATGGAATTTACCACATAATCTTTCTTCCTATCTCTTATTAAGTTTCAGAAGATGGTTTTATATTTACTGCAATTAATGCAAGAAATTAACTACGTAGGTTCTGCTCTATCATTAATTTCGTAACTAACAGCATAGCAACTTAAACGCCAATTTTTTATTGTCAAACATTCTTATCATGGATATGTCAGTCTCCAGCCTGTAATTAGATTATCTGAATCTGGTCAAATATATCTAAATATCCTATTTATTTTTTGTAGTAGATTTATAACCAAGTCATCTAAAGTAAAGTTCTCCATATAACATAAAAGGTTGAGCATAAAAGTTATTCCCTGGCCAGAAACATTAGAAGCTTGAAGCAGATATTGTCACTGAGTACTTTCAAACTCCTTGCCTTGGCTGTAAGGGCTCGATATTGCATTATGCTCCCCATCTTTTTGTGAAAAATTCTTTTTCCAGTCTAAGTTTGAATGTATTAGAGACTAATGAATCACTAATTTACTTCAAATACTTATGTTGTGGATTCTTCAAATTTAGCTGAAACATCAATTAGAATTGATTGAGATTTTTGTTAGCTAGGCAGCCAATCGAATTTGAGTTCATGGTGGCATTATTACCATCTGATGGACATCTTATTGAAGTCAAATATACTGATTCTTCATCTCTTGTAGCTTAAGTTTTGTACAAGTTGGCAGCTAAACATGATACTGGAGGTGGCAAGTCTGCACATTTCACATATGACAGACAGAACTAAGAATTATTTTGCAGCAAAAGTGTAGTCTTGGAATGAAGCCTTGCAGCTGTCTTTTACCAATGTTGCATATGCATTTAGCTACCGTTATTGCATCTTTTGTCCCTGATATTTTTCATTTTACCTGAAGATGCTTAATATTTAGAAAAACTGCTGGTTTTTTTTGTACCTAGTATCTCAATGTTGTCAGCTTGTTGCCAATACTAGGTCTGACACTTAGCAAAGTTTGAAAAATTGCCGAGCATTAAGAAGCACCCTTATTAGTCTGACTTAGATGACTTGCCATTTATAAATCAAAAACTAAATGAGAGAGCTAAGTTCATGCCGACTGACTGCCAAATTCTGCTCCTCTATCTCACTTCCTGTTTTGGGTACAAAAAAGATCCTCTTCCTGCATGTCCAATGTAATATTTAGACAATTAACAAATTATGCCTCAGGTGATTTGACTGCAGTGTGAACAGTACGGCAAAAACATTCTTGTTATTGCTTAATTGGTATTCTCATTTATTGTAACCTGCAAAACCAGAAGGATAGGAAACCATAATTTGTCTGAAAACCTGTCATGCATTATTGTTTAAACAAACTTTCTAGACTGTTAGACTTTTGTCAATATAAAAACTATTAATAGTTTGACTTATGGATGCTAGGATCTCATTGATCTAAATTATTCTTAGTGCATGCTTCAAGAAGTGCTTTATGTCAACTGCATTATCTTTTAACAAGGAGATCTTGCAGTCAAAATCACATGTTTGATGGTTGCTTTCTCTGACTGCTATGAAATCTTGTTATAAACAAGACTGGTTGTTATACTGCTCTGTGGCTTTTATCTGACAATAATTTAGATGTGTTTAAAACTATGCTAGGAATTTCAATTTTATTTCCAAACTTTTCTAGAAGGTCTCATTACCACGGTTAAAAAGTATTTCTCACAGCTTTTTCTCCCAAAGGAGAAAGGTTATGGTTTTGCCTACTCAATTTGGTATTGAAACCCGTTGTTTGTGAAATGAGATTTGTGGACTCTCCATATGTCATCCATTTTGCTAACATTGTGAAAAAGTCTTACTGATGTTTGTTTCATGCTAAGATAGGCTGGGCATATTATAACCTGAATGAACAAACTTAATTTTGACTATATAGCTATTACATTTTTTAGCTGCCTCTTTCATTTGGAGGTTCCTTTCATGAGCGTTGTTAATGACCACAATTGCATCAAAAGACAGTTAAAAATAAGTCCCAACTTACCCATGCTGATAAATGGTTTCTGTAAATCATGAGCACTTCAGGCCAGCATAACTATTTGATATACATATTCTCTATACTATGGTGACTCTGGCCGCAAGGTGATTCTACTCCCTTTGACCATTCCTGATGCATGCTTTCCTACAGTGGAGTGCCTTTAGGTATAATGTTCTAAGTGCATTCTAGCAGAAGCCCTAGTCTATCAAATATTAGGAATAGAGTGTGCTTATGTGTTTTGTGTTTTTTTTTTATTTGTTTATTTCCCTGAGAAGAACATTGAAAGAATGCTACTAACTAGTGACTCAAGGATGATTCAATACTGTTTTATCGCCCAACTCCACAACCCAAATTTTAGATTGAAGTCAATTTAGGTTGTCTTGGAAGCTATATTTTCTGATCTAGTTCATTGTATTCATCTCTATCGACTATAGTTGGTCTTATCTTATGATTGAAAAATATTGTGCTATATTGGATAGGTATGCAGCTGCACCTCAGGAATTGCGAACAGACTGGGATAAGTTCACCAAAGATTATTTCCTAAACCGGCCAAATCTTGTTTCAGTGTTTCTCTTGATAGATGCTAGTATTCCTGCTAAAACAATTGATCTCGAGTATGCTAGTTGGCTGGGATGGAATCAGGTGATTCGATCACTTTAGTTTCTCCTTTCATCTAAATTACAAAATGACAAGTAGACGAGGAATTTCTTGTAATTGTTTTTTCCTCTTATGGGTCTCAAGACAAAGTAGTCAAGATGGGCCTTCTCTTGAATTATCTGTTTCACTTAATAGCACTTTATTCAACTTGGTTTTATGCCCCCACCATGTCCGCACATCCATCCCTAAAGTGAAAATGAAAAGCAGAAAAAATTTGCAAGATATCCATTGTATAGTAGTTTTACCTGAGTGTGACCATCTGCTCTTCTATCTTGTTAACTTTTTAGAATGCAATCAATGTCCTGAATTCTCATGATTGGTAAGTTTTTTTCTGGTGGGGAACTAGTCAAGTGTTCATAGTTCATTTGTGTCTTACCTCATTTCTCTTGAGGCTATCATTCTTCGTTGTCTCGTTTGCTCGTGTTGAGAAATATATTCCATTGGTTTCAGATACCCATGACTTTAGTGTTTACCAAATGTGACAAGCGGAAAAAGAAAAAGAATGGAGGGCGAAGACCTGAGGAAAATATTCAAAATTTTCAGGAGTTGATACGTGAATTTTTCCAAACTGCCCCTCCTTGGATTTTGACCAGCAGCATAACCAATCAAGGCCGAGATGAGATACTGTTGCATATGTCTCAGCTAAGGAACTACTGGCTCAAGCACTGAAGTTCGAATCAACCTCTCAAATGTAAGCATTCCCTCTGGGAATGTAAGCATTCCCTCTGGGAAGTGTAGCTTGTAATTAATTCATCCCATGCTTTTGTTAAATGCACTGGACAACCGGAATATGGTTGGGTCTATAGCATCCTAATTCTTCCCATGCCTTGTTAAATGCTCTGGAGAACCAGATATGATTGGGTCTATAGCATCCTCGTCGTGTACGGAGCATCTGAATGCCAGCTGATAGCAAGAAAATGGAGTCAATAGATGCCATGATTTGATCCTTGAGATTGAAGAATGATGCTTGGTAGTGCGAAATCTTTGTGAAAGGGCGCAGATGATAGATGTTCTGGATCATATGAAGTGGTCAACTGAATTTGGCATTAATCTTGCTGGTCGAAGGAAGGTGACTTAGGTGGGTTATGTAATTGTATAAAGACGCTTTTCTGTTTCTTTTGGCAAGAATGTTAAAATAGGAGATTTAAATGATGAACTAAGCCCTGTAACGAGAAAGCCAAACCTGTTATTCTATGTATTATCTTCATTTACAGCATTTACAAATGATGAGGTTATCTCAACTGGATTTTAATCGCAATTTCATTAAATGAGCTCATGGCTGCGGAAGCACCGTGTGGCTTCAAGGTGGCAGGAATAGCATTTCTAAGTTTGTCGCCGGTTGCTCTTAAGACTTGACAAGTTATAACCGGATAACCAAAATGGGATTGACTCTTGCCTGTTATCTGGAAAAACAATTTCTTACCATTCCAAATAAAAAATCCTATGTACGTATTCAAGCAAAGGGCAACCTGAAGTGGCAACCTAGTATGTTGAACCACAAGTCACCACGAAGTTTAACATTTTCAAGGAATTGCACTGAGTCAACAGATTCATCACAAGACAAGACATCTGTTGCCCGCACAGACGTCCAGATGTGAACTTAACAATGTCACAAGAATTAATTAAAAAATAATACTCTCGATAAGATAAGTAGACAACAAGAGCTCGTGCAGACACCCACCCAGAAAGCAATTAAAACCAATTAAAAGAACATTTCTTTTATCTGCATTCCTGTAAAAGCCATCCCTAATCAGTGATTCTGTACATATGATTGAATTTGTTAATGTTTACAACAGATAGCAACAGCCAGAAGATTCAAAATGACCTACATTGATCCTCAGAAAGACGAGTGAAACTAAACAAAACTGCAACAGCCTTTCAGGTTTATGATGCTGCATCAGCTGCTACCTTCTTTCTTGGTGCTGCTACAGTACCTAAAAAGATCAAGAATTATGAGTCAGATACTGATATGCTAAAAAGAACTCCACCTAAAACAGTACATAGATGTATAGACCCATACCTTCTCTGAAGTTACTTTTGAACCTAACAGCAACATGACGTAGGTACCTCATACGGCCTGTTCCAGTGGTCTTTCTTCGAATTGCCTTGATGCTCCAATTATCTGAATGCCACGCAAAAGAATAAACATTGAATTATCAAAACTTCAACCATGCAGTTTAGCCTAATGTCGGGACTGAATGAACTGTATCTGCAAGGTTCAATGTACAAAAGCGCACAAGAAATATCCAAATCCTAAGTTAATTCTCATATAAATCTTCCATCCTTAATACAAAAGCAAACAGTATTATTTTCCTGTTGACTGGTAATTGCCTATAATTGAAAACGGTCTTGCATCTTTAAAACCTTTAAAACATTTTAGCCAAATGAAAACCAAGAAAATCATTAATGGTCGAGTGATTCTCCAGTTTTATATCTATAGAAAACAAGAAATCAAAGTTCCAAATGGACATCAACCATTTGAAAAGATGTAGTTTCCCAACGTCCAAATGCTCCACAATTGAAGCACTGGATAGCGAGAGAAACAATTCTCTGGCTTCACTTTAAATAGTTCAACACATGGTATGAGACTGTGTAAACCAATAAAAACCAAGCAAAGGAAAAAAATGATTAGGAGGATTTGAGGAACTACAGAGTTAGAACAGGAAGAATTTTAAACAAACTCAGTCCCTTAGATGTTCATAAAAAACTGCGATCATATTCGCAACTCATTACAGGTCTGTATATACTCATCATCGTTGTTCAATCACTTCCTGACTAAATCATAAAAAAAGCATGTACATACAAGAAATACAAGATGTAGCTGCCCCAGTGTTCTTCAAAGACAATAACAGAGTTGCCAAAGAAGAGATATGGAAGAGCAGCACACCCAATTTCGCTTCAAGGGAACGAGTTGGTCAGAAACTAATTTGTTCTGGCAACCAGATAGTGAAGCCTTGCGATCTAATGGCACTACAGACATGCAGAAAACCATAAACTTCACCATCAGCACTCAGGACACTCTTAAACTCAATAAAAAAAAAGCAGATGGATTGCAATGTGCATTTACCTAACACTTGCGAGTGATAGAAATGTTTGAATCTATCTAGGAAAGGAACAGGACAAAAAATGTTCCCTACCCTCAAACTGATTCACGGAAAGACTCAAGTCTCTCTTCTTATGCGCCTCTGTCTGAACCGAACAGCTTGTGTGCAGTTGCAGCACCTTCCGGTTATTCAAGAGGCGACCATGTTCAGCAGGTTATACACATAGAAAGACTAACAGATTCAAAAATAGGAAGGAACAGCAAATATGACTCAAAGACAGAAGCCAATACTATTGATATTTCTTGCAAATAAACATCCCTATAGGGAAAAAAGGGGGGGGGGAGCCATAAAGAATGTCTAAGGCTGCTTGGAGGACACTTTATAGAGTGCAAAGAGTCCCCTCAAAAGGCCTTCAAAGACCCAAAATACCTTAAGATATTTTGAATCCACATTTCATTATATGCCTCTTAACTAAGCCAAATATGAAACTCCTAAATTGTTCATATGGCTACTCAAAGAGGCACTGCACTCTAGTAACAAATATGACATCTACATGAAGCAAAGGGGAACAAACCCTGAATTGAAAAATGAGGCATTTCTGTCCATTTAAAAAGAAATTAATGTCAAAATGGGAAGCCCTCACCGTGAAAGAAAGATATCTACGAAAATGGTCACATCATAAGAAAGTTCCATTTAGCTATTTAGACATAGCAAAATAAGCATCTTCCGCACTTTTTGCCCATTTTGAGTACAGATACCCAAAAAGAAAATAACCATAACAAAAGCTAATCAATTGACAATACCCAATTTTGATGCATATAACAGACAATTTCCATTTTCTAAACCCTCAAAATCCATCTTCGTCTTAATTCTAGCTAAAATCAGTTTCCCTCCAAGCCTTCACCATTTACATTTCTAATTAATCTTTCCTAAATAGTCTCATCTCAACAACATGGAAATAAAACATAAACAGGAAAAAAAACTGAACGACAGTAAAACAAATCCCATATGCATAAGAAGTTATTTTTTTCATGTCATCAAAAAAGTTAATTTTAAAACAGAAATAAATGAAAACTGAGATTAGTGAATATACATTTCCGAAGACGAGCTGCAGGGTAACCACATGAAGCACAACGACTCTTCTGCAGGTGGAAGCTCCGCCGCCCACATCTCACACACAGTGTGTGTGTTTTGTTCCTTCTCTTACCAAAACTACCTGTTCCTTTTCCCTTTCATCCATAAAAAAGGGAAAAAAAAAACAAATACAAACATCAATAACCATCAAATACGGTAATATTTATGCATATAAACATAGATTAAAAAAAATGAGGGATTGAAGGGGCATAGAAAAAGTACCATGGAAGGAAGGAAACCCTAAAGAAACCCTAGGCGAACACCTGAGTTTTAGAAATGTCTGTTGTGAGATTTAATTTATAAGTAAATCGTTCTCAAGTTAGGGTTTTTTTTTTCCTTTGATAGGGCTAATTTCTTCTGCACAACTGGGCCGTGATTTAGACGAGTAATTTTCATTTGTGTTCTTGGGTCCTTTAGCAGTTGTCACAACTGGGCTGAATCGTATCTCATGTCTTTTGTTTGGACCATGTCTTTGAATTTTTTGTTTTTTTTTTCTTTCAAAAAAGGTAGTGTCCGCACTCCGCAGTTAGGGATAGTAGCTAGGCGGTGTTAGGGTAGAACCGTAGAAGAAGGTAGTGTCCTCATTCCGTTCTACAAAAGGTAGTGTCCTCATTCCGTTCTACTAGCAGATGTTCACCATGCTTGCGCATGGTGGAAAATTATAATTGTGCCCAACCCAGTTTTGGCTAATAGTTATGAATATTATATATGAAAAAAATTGCATAATATTTTTTAAGTGTGTTAATGTGTTAATCTTTTAACAAAAACTAAGTCATAAATTAGAATAATATTTTTTGTTATAGGATGTTTAGTAGGGTTAATCCACAATTGAATAATAGCTGGACACAGGTCAATTTTGATATTCACAGAAAAGAAATAAGTCTGTTGTATTTGAATTATTATTTACTAAAACAAATGTATGATAAAAGCTAAGAAATGGATAATTTAGACTTTCACTGCTACTGAAGTTAAAATTATCTATTTATCTTTAAGATACAAGACTAACATTACAAGAATTACCATCCACATGAAAATAATCTCTATAAGAATTGAGCTTCTGATTGCCAACACGATGTAGGTTAACATTTTTCCAATCATCTCGCTGCCTTGCCTTTTCTTGAATAGCAACATCATCATCATCCTCCTCTTCACCACGTCTCAAGTCATCCTTAGGACCTTAGCCAATGTGACAGTAGTCAATTTCTATAATAATCAACAACCAAAATGTGAACAACATTTTTCAGTAAAACCACTACAACTTCTGATCTAAGTAGGTGCATGGCATCTCTTAAAATATAATTGGCTTCTTGATTCATCATATATCAAGTCAACAAATCGAGGTAGCATCTCTAACATGTTTGAACATTTGATGGTGTTTAGAAAACCATGTAGATGACCTATTAGTCTATTTAAAAACAGAAAAAGGAAACTATAGAAGGAAATTAAAAAAAAAAAAAACAGGATGTAGTGTGTGTCTCTGATGTAGAGAGAGGTAGAGAGAGCATTTCCTAAAGAAACAGGGTAGGATACAATTTAGGTTCTCAGGTTGTATTAGGAAAGCTGACTATGAACTCCAATGATTCTAGCCTCGTTGGGAGACAATAAAAGCTTGGTAAATGGGATAATTATCTAGCACCATGCAAGCAAAAACGTCCTCGCCCCCTTGCAAAAACGACCATTTGTTCTTGATCATTCGAAAGAGCTAGGGAGTAAAACCTAAAGCAAAGCCAACCAAAATGCATTGAACATTTACCATGCTCAAGAACAAACTTAGGGAATAGAGTAACCTTCTGCTATATTGCACAAGAGCCAAAATTTACAGCCTTAAAGTACCACATAAAATTGAGAAATCCCTCAAATTCAAAGAAAGATGGCTAACTATTTTCTTTATCGATCAAAAGAAAATATATAACAAGTACTTTTCAGTTCCATAAAACTTACCATTCATCCACTAAGGACTGTTAGTAATCCATGACAAAATCTTCAAACATGCAACTACAACACTGGAAAAAAAAACTAATAACAAATCTAAAAGGAAAAAAAAGGTGCCAAGAAAACAGGATCTCCAACAGCGAGACATTTGCATGTTATTCTTGCTGAAGAAAAAATATTGGTTGAAAGGTAAAGGTATTACGTTTTAAACTTGAATTCCACCATTGATATATAAGAATAGGGTAGAAATTCACATGAGAAGAAATTATCTAAAATTTGTCAATAATGGTCTGAGATGCTATGTGCCAAAGAAATATTAGGAAGAAAGGACATATAAAACTTATTGCAAGAGAGTAAGTAATTAGGGCATAATGGAAAGAAAAAATTTTGCATTTCATATTTACTTGTCAAACAATAAAATTATTTGTTCAGCTTGAATTTTACCATTGGAAATTAAAAATAGTAAACAACTCACGTCAAAAGAACCTTTCAAATTTTTCCCTTTTTTCCTTTTAGACCTCCTAAAATTTTTCATTAATGGTTTGAAATGCTCTAAGCTCAGGAGAAAGTAGAAGAAAGAAAAAAATAGATAAAATATATGCGCAATAAAATAAGAAATGAGGTCATACAAACCTTACCTTTTAATAAATTCTCAAACCTAAATCGCAAACTTTAAATAAACAATAAATGGACACATATTTCTGAAAAAAATCCAACAAAACCCACAAAAAATGAAATCTGTCAACAAAATTGTTTATGAAGGGAAAAAATTCTAGATATGATGGGTACCTATATCAGATTTTTCCACATCTTAGTAGAGGGACGATGGTTCTTGCTCCATCGTTTGGAGAGACTGAATCAAAACAAAGAAGGAAAATGTTACCGAAAAAAAAGAAAGAAAACAAGGACATTAAACATAGGCAAAAAGGGTGAAAGTTTACCATGATTACATTTGGGGAAAAAAATGATTTAGATGACTGAGATGAATCAAACATCTTCCCCCTTCATCTTTGTTTCCTCTTTACTATTATTTGAATAGAGAGCTTGAGAGGAATCGGCCATTAACAAAGAAGTGAGGAGAAATGGGTGAGACAAAGGAGTCATCTGCCTTTTTTCTATTCTGTTCTGGTGGGCAACCGAAGAGCAGGGGAAAAAAATTTGAGAAGTGAGAGACTTTGAGAAAGTTTCTGAGAGGGGCGGCGGTGAAACGTGTTACTTGGCACATTGGACAGAGAGTCCGAACAGATGCATGCTTTGCTTTTTTATGCTTTTCATACATACATGCAAAACCTTTTTCGTTCCAACTTCCAAGACAACAAAAGAAGAGCCTTTCTATTAGTCTCTTTTGGATTCCAACACACCAAAGAATATTCATCAAAACAAAAAAATTCTCACACAAAACCACGTGCAATGCACATGGAGGACGACCATGTTTTGGCATTCTCTTCCCGGTTTATATACATTCTTTAAACAAAAGTTCTCTTTGCCCTTGTCCTGTCCCCACCCTGCCCCACTGCCCCCATAGGTGCATTCGTTCTGTCCCACTGTCATTATTATTATTATTATTATTTAATTTAACTTTTCAATTTATATAGATCTATTAATAGTTTTATTAATTATTCTTTTGAAATTTTAGCAAAAAAAATTACATTATTTTATTATAACAACATAACATGTTACTTATTTTATATAATATATTTATATAATAACAATAACAACTTAACATTTATTTCATATTGTACAGATAAAAATATACATATATATTATACTATATTAAAATATAGACAGGCCCCGTTATCATTCTTACACTATTAGATGCACTTAGCACATTTCTTTTAGATTATTCTGCTATCTATTTTACGAAACAGTAAATTATATATATATATATGTGTACATACATACATATATATATATATATATATATATTCGTGTTCTGACATCCTACGATTGGAATGATCATTATTTGTACTAACAATTAAATACAATTATTTTTGGACATTCTTATTCATGGTAATATTTTTCGATCAATTCAATAACTTCATTTTTGGATGATCTTCAATCATGTTTTGACATTCTATGATTGGTTTGATCATTTATTGCTATTGTTTCTTTTTTTTTTCTGCTATTAATTAAACACAATGTTTTTTTGCAATTTCTTATTCATAGTAATTTTCTATTAATCTATTAATAACCCATCTTACACGCATTCAAATTAATTATGTCATATCTCTTACTCTTTTTTTTTGTCCTTCAATCAACTCATGGCTTTCATATTTTAATTATTTTCAAAATAAAACTACACAATTAGGACTTTCTTACTTCATGGCAATTTTCTATTAATTTATTAATGACCTATCTCCAATTTGAATTAATTATTTTGAGTGGCATTTTCCTTTTTTTTAATGATTGGTGCATTAAGACATAGATATAGTTCCTGTTTTAGTAGGTTATTGAGTTGTTGCTCTAATTTTCTGCTAAGTGAACATTTTTTTCCATAAATACAAGGTTGTAAAAGTTCTTCCAAATTATTTTTCTTTTGTTACTTTTTAATAATTTGAGCAAATAATAAGTTCATTTTCTTTTTTCTATATTCTTTTTTTTTGTAAGTGAGAGGATTTAAACCCATGATCTCTTACTTATAACTCCTCTCACCTTATCATCCAACCCAATCATTTCCCCCTAATAACTTTCTTATCTATTAGTTTGCTATTTAAAATTATTTTTAGCTGTGAAAATATCAAATATTAAGTGCATTATTTTTCTTTGTTTTATTGACTTATTATAGTACACTACATTTTTTTTACAAATCTATAAAAGGCACATTTCATACTGTTTATATTGTTCAAGTTTACCAAATCTTTATACCACCTATGTATAGTCCTATTCGAGGAATGGTTAAGAATTAGTAAAAGAATAAAATAAAAAACTCAATAACATGAGGATAGGTGTACTTCGTTATTCTTTTCATACATTATATAATTATTTTCATGATTAAATTCAATGCCATTGGTCAAGATTTTGTTTTAATAAGAGGAGATTAAAAACCATAGGTGTTATTAATTATTTTTTGTGCTTTTATGTCACGACCCCACATCCCCCTAAGGCGAACCAGAGGGTTCGGCGGGCCGCCTGCCCAACTCTCGCCGGGACTCAGTCGTTCACTAAAGTCCTCAATTGAATTTCAAGATATATATATATATCAAATATAAATCAAAGGTTCCAAACTTTACATATCAAAAGCGAAGCGTCCACGCTTCCACTGCGCCACTCTGATCCATGATCCCAATTATTATACAGGAGGAAGTCCAAAACTAGCCTATTACACATCCAAGCAATTCTAAACGTTCAATACAATCCCAATATGAATGATTACACAAAAGGAAATCCAAATTCAGTCCATACATGAGATAATCCATGAATAAACACTACAAGCCCTTCCTTCGCCTTGAGCCCTGTGGAGGGGAATAAAACATTTTGGGGTGAGCTAGAAGCTCAGCGAGTAACCAGTAAAATCAGTAATCAAATCTGTTTAACAATAGTTCATTTCAATGATGTCATTTCAATATGGAGTATCAATAATTCAAGAAACATTTACAATGGAAAGCGATAGTAACATTCGTGAAAGGATACGTTCGTTCTCCTGTCATTTCATTTCATTTATTTTCATTCAAGCATTCATTCACCCCGTCCCTGGCTTTTGGCCAGGCTCCACCAACCTACAAGGTAATATTCGAGTATACCGAAACGTTCACCAAAGTTCCTAGTCGCCCGACCGAGTCCGCTTCTGGCTCGAGACGACCGGTAACAAGGGGCAATGGCCAGTTCAGCCCAAAAGGCTTACATTCATGCGCAAGTAGCATTTAATCATTAATCATTGAAAATTTCATATTTATTTAGGTCGAGTGCGATAAAGTACACACTCGCCTAGAAAACTCGTTTTAACAATCATTGAAAGCAAAATCAATAATAACAAGACACTGATATGCAAGCACGCATGATATGTAAGAAACAGTTCCAAAATAACTTTGAAAATAGTTTTTCACACTCACCTCAATGGCTCAGCAATCATCCATCATACACTCAATGCAATCAAGTCCTTTCAAAGTTCGGACAGCACTTCCCCTGAATTTGCTTACTTTTCCAGCCATCATGGCTTCATTATTTCCTCATTCCATCCCAAAGGTACACACACAACAACAAGTTCATCCAACAGCCATTCAGCAAGCTCCAAGTAGTACAAGTACAAGCTGGGGAAAGGAAATGAAAGTTAAACACAAAACCAGAAAAACAGTTTTGACGTCATTTGCGGTAATGGTGCCAAAAGCACTACGATGGTCGGATGAAAGTGCAAGACCTACCGTTTCGAAGCTAAAAGACAGGGCTACAACAATGTAGAAGGCCACTCAGTCCAAATCCTAGCACAACTAGGTCAAATATGCAGAATACCAAACCAGAACCGTAATTGCAGGTTTACAAATTACACTATGCTGTAATTAGTCCAACTCAGTCTATACAGGTCCAAATGCATTGATTCCAAAGGCATACGGTAGCTAAGA